>NC_060276.1:104957311-105257311 GCF_021613505.1 Equus quagga | reverse complement strand
AATAAATAATAGTTTCATTTTTACTTGACATATTTACATAGCTGCTTGAAATTGTTTTGTCTCTCTTTTCAAAATGTACAAAGGGCCTTTAAGGGAGATACTTGTAAGGATAACATTTAATTCCAGATACCAAAGACCTTTGGGTGTGTTTGTGTTTGTGTGTGTTGTATGTTGCTTCTTCTCCATGCAAAACACATTGGACACACATATTTAAGAATGTGGCTAGAAAAGAAGGCACAATTACATTTTATTTTAATAAAGAGTGAAGTCAGAAGATGAAAATATGATTAAAGAATATTAAAGAGGAAGTTAAAATTCCTTAAAATGAACAGAAACTGGCAAAAAGAATGATAGAAACAGTGCCTAAATCCTTAAGATAGAAGAAATCCTGAAGTACTAGTTTGATTGGATACTAGAGACACATGGAAATAGGCTATCACCAGTTGAAGACCTTCAACTCACTAGAGTAATTACCATTTCATCTCCAGGGATTAAAATAATCAATACATTGGTTATACCCTTGTAGGGAGTCTGAAGTGTACTCTAAGGAATCTTACAAAAGATAAGCAAATAACATTAAACAGAAGTTTGTCTCAGGGCATTTCTAGCTATCATATGTGTCTGCTATCTTTTAAATAAGTATTTTGAAGGAAAGGAGAAAATAAAAAGCCCTAAATAATTTCCCTGTTGGATATGAGTAACCACCCACAGTCTTCTGAGAAAAATCAGTAAGTGGAGTGATCATTAAGAAATAGAAAGCTTAGGAGTTAAAGTGCCTGAACAACATGGTTTCATTCACAATACAGTTGTGTTTCCAAGACCACAGTATGACCTCAAAAGGCATCACACTCCCTGAAGGGTCTTACATCTAGATGTAAGTTGAGTAAGGGAATCAAAACAACAGTCTTATGCAAAGTAATTGCTACTTATATTATATGGTCTTTTTAGGTTGGACAGAAGTCTAAATTTCTTTCTACTTGATTGCAGACCTAATATATTTGAAAGTTTAAAGTTCACTTGAAGACATAATGTGTAACTCTACACAGAGACCATCCTATGATCCTTGAAAGTCCAAGATCATGCCAAGACCGCTGTTATTTTAAGAAACTTATGGGCACTCACGCAGGATCTATGTAAAGGGTCAGCTTGTAAAGATTAAAAATATATAAATAAACCCAAAGAACTTCTGAGAAGCATGACATCCTCCTTAATTGAGTGGTCTTTCCTTTATTTTGCATAGATAATTCTCCTGGGCTATAATGCCTACCAGACTGTCTATTCTGTTTTTCTCTCAAATGTGAATTTCTTAGCTCAGAATTCAGCCTGAACATCATACATACAAGCACACACGGGATTAGAAGAGAGAAATGCGAAGTCACTTTAAGGCACAGAATATAGTTTCTTGATCAGAAAAAGATTGTTTCAAAGGAAAGAAGAAATATTAAAAAAAAGAGAGTATGAATCAGAAGAGGTCATTCATTAATTCATTTTCTCTTCAATCATTATCTGAGATTGTCTTTGAGCCTCGGGATATGCTAGGCAGACACTAGGAATACAAGGAGGAAAAGGAGCACTTGAGAAGCCAGTGCTATTCAAGCTTTTCTAAATGCTGAACAGCAGAGAGAGGCCCAAGCAAAGCAAATGCTACACTTTTGCCCATCTGGCAAGAATATCCCTGTAATGGACCATCTGAGATTGATGTGGGAAATCTTTGAGTCACTTCTTTTCTCCTTGCTCTGATTCCTTATTCACAAAGAAGCCTGATAATAGTAATTTGCTTTCCCATGTAATATGACAATAGGGAGAAAATGCATTTGCTCTACGACCACAGTCAAATATCCACTAGGAGAGAGCTGGGCAGTGATATTTCACACTGCAACACAAGAGATTGGTATTTCAGTTTACAGACCCCAGCTTAAATGTAGTATCATTGTGGGCAAGTCTCACCAAATGTTCTGCTTGAAGGCCTTTATATATGTAGTTTCTGCATCTTTAAGGCTGAGGACCACAACCTAGAGGTGGCCCTGTTTTAGCGACATCTTGCTTCACGCCTTCCATTTACATTTCTGCACACAGCACTAGCTCTTTTCTAGGTTTCTTGACCATCTTTATTCCTGTTTCTTTTTGGTGCAATATAATGGAAGAACATGGGTTTTCTGCCATCTTTTTTTTCTGTCTGATATTCTAACTAAATAAGCTTATTTCTGCCTCAGAGTCTTAGCATTTCTTACTTTTCCTGGAATATTCTTTGTGCTTTCTCATCATTCAAGTCTCAGCCAAGTGCCACCTCTTAGAGAGGCCTTCTTAGACAATCCAGTCTAACGTGGTTGTACCTCTGTCATCACTCTTTACTGTATTAATCTTGTTTATTCTTAATGAACTTATTTTACGTCTCCACTCTCTAAAATGTAAGCTCCCTGGGGTCAGGGGTCTTGTTTGTTTTATCCTCTACGCCCTCCCCAAGACCTAGAACAACGTAGGAGCTTAATAAACATTTGTTTCTATGAACGAATGAATGAGTGAATGAACATGGCTCATAGATTTGGGTCGGGATTCTATCAGACATTCTGAAGCAAGTTATTTGAGGAAGTAACTTAACTTTCCTGAACCTGTTTCCCCATCTGTAAAATGAAGATGACATCTCCTTTCAGAGAGGATTAACAGAGATAAGGTGTGTGAATGTGTTTGCAACAAGATATGTGTCAGTAAACAAATATTTTTGTTTTCCTTCCTATTCCCTTTTAATACACTTTTGTAATGCAAAGAGAGTTATTTTTAAATTCATCTAATTAGTAACTAACAACATTATTTGGCATTTTTGTCCTGCACATTTTAAATGTCTGGGCTTTAGTCTCATAATCTTGCTTTATAATTCCTTTTTGATTCAAATCCAATATTCTCACTTCAATAGAAGTGAGCCTAAAACATTGACTTTTTTTTAAATCACTGCTTCATTTTTCTACCTTTTCATCCTGAGGAAGATACAATAGCACAATTGTCTCTCCTCAAACATTTATTGTAGTAATAAAAATAGCTATAATTTACCAAGTACTACTATGTGCTTGGCAATGTGCTATATTTTACATATATTGTTTTATCTAATTCTATCTGGTAAATATTATGATATTCATAACATTTAAGTGAGGATTATGATAATTGTTGTAGATGATAAAATTGAAATTCAAAGGGACCTGCTGATGATCATACAATTAGTGAGTAGAGAAGGGATTTGAAGCCAATCCTCTGACTCCAGACTCTTTGCTCTTTACTGCACTATATTGCCTTCCCTGGCACCTACTTGTCCTTTGAGATTTAAAGATCAATAAGACACAGTCTTTTTCCTTAAGGAGTCAGAAGTCTGCTATCAGATTCAGAAATGAACATAAGTAATTAACACATATATGATGAATATTGTAACAGGGTATATACAACTGCTCTCATAGGGAGCGAATAACTTTGTATTTGGAAGTTTTGGCAAAGCTTTAAAGAGTGGTAGAAGCTTTCTGATAGAAAACAGATGAGGGGAAGGGAGATTTCAAAATCACTGAAACAATGTGTACAAAGCTTAGAAGCATGGGAGAGCACAGTGTGCTGAGAAAAGACTGAGTTTTTAAGAAGCTGAAACATAGAGTGAATTTGTGTAGGGGTCAGGGAGGGAAATGTGGCAAAATTCAGGGAAAGAGAGATGGAACTGAGAATAAAGTTTTGGAGTAGATTGTTAAGGAGTTCGAACATTAGCCAATTTTACTTCGGAGAGGAATATCATCAGATCTGCATTTCAGAAAGATCATTCTAATTCTGACCTCTCTCATACTTATTTAAATGGTAAGAGCACAGCTTTATTTGTAATGTCATCACTACTCAAAATGCAAATCCAGCCCCTTTCCAAAAGTGTGTTCCATTATTGTTTTCAGACCCTACTGACCCAAACCAACCAATTTGCCTCTTTTTCTTCCTCTGGAACCATTCCTTCAACAATAGATAATTATTCATTAGGAAAGAGAAAAACACGTCCCTAACCTTCAAAAACAGGAACATTTTTTTGAACAACTATTCCATTTAAATCTATAATTATACTTGCATATGCATATTTGAGATTTCCCCTGCTTTATCCCTATGCCCTCCTACCTTAGCTACCTGTAGATAAATGTTGAGGTTTTGGATTTCTTTAACAAGTTCTGAAGAGACTTTCTCTTTATTTAAAAAGAACTACCCTCTCCTCTGTTCCCCTAAATTTATCACAATTAATTACTTTTTAAATTGTTCTTAACCTGGTGCATACAATAGGTTGAAAACACCATGGCCTTAACCCTTCTGTTTTTCAGCATGACGTGTATGTAGACCTGGCAGGCACTCTGTGTCCTTGATTAGATAGCTGCTAATCAGGAAAGGAGGACATTCCCACTGTGCTCTCTGGTGACACTGAGATTTGTGCTCAGGAAGAAGCTTATGTTTTTTGCCTCCCTCTGTACCTCCAGTGATCACATCCAAGTTATTTTCCAATTCTTGTTGCTGTCTGCTACCTATACCAAATGAATACTAATAGTGTTTATAAAAACCTTTGTACCCATCTAAGCTGTTAGTCTATTAAGGTCATTTTCTTTGGAAACATTTTCTTCTTTCAGGCTTATGTTTTCCCCTCATCATTCTGCCCTTGTCTCTTTTGAAAATGCAGCATCTTTTTTTTAGCATGTTCAAAGGCAATGAAGTATTTTTATTGTTTAGATGTGGTCATTATAGGTATGGATAGATCCCTTGGCATCAAGATCATCACCAAGGATCCTGAGAAACATCTTAAAAACAAATAGCTTCTTTGCCTGCAAACTAAAACAAAGCAACACAAAACCCACCAGCTTAAGTGCCCTGAGAGAAGGCTAGACATGTTTTCTCTTGAGAAAACTCTTGATCAGTCCCCAAGATGTCATTACTTAAATGATTATCTAGGTACACTTTTATATTACAAGTCACTGCATGACCTGAAATCAACCACCCAGTACTCCTCACAAACTCAAATTAAGAATACTTTCAATGTACATACTCCCACAAAAGTTCACTTCTTACTGAGAATGCATTCTTGGGAATTATTTTCTCTGATGTAGAAGGGAACTTGTTGCTATGCACAATGTCATCATTGGGACTCAAGCCAAGTACATGCTAGAAAGCCTCAACTGTTGATCGATGGCAAGTACATCAGCTTGTTTAAAATACCATGGGGTTCTCCAGGCATTTCATTTCATAATTGTGAACAATTATTTGCATTTAATTTAGATCTCGTCTTGCTGCCTGGAAGTCAGATGGCAACACCACCAGAGCCAGAGGAAGTAATTACATAATCTCCAAAATCTTTCCATCAATTAATTTATTTGGATGAGTTTAAATGGTAACATAAGGAAGTACTTGATAGCGTTAGCTACAGGCAGGCAAAGGCGGGTGATCGTAAAATGAGTCATCTACATTCCCCAGCTCAGCTGTATTATGGTTTGCTCATGCTTATTAAAGCAACACTGCAATCTTGAACTTGCTTTTCAGTAAAGATTAATGGAAGTTCTAGTAGGGTTTGGGAATGTATTAAACATCTTTTCTGATAATTTACCAATGTTCCCATTCAGTTTATCTAATTATAACCTGAAAGTCATAAGTTAGGGATAATAATAACCTCTTTGAAAGTTGTTGTAAGTATAAAATGAGATTATATATGAAAAATTACTTCAGTTACTGGCCAATGGCTGCAATTTCTCAATGCATGAAAGTCATCGTTTTTGTTTTTGTTACTATTAACGTCGATTTATTTCTAGAAAAACACAAGGCAGCAACTTTATGAGACAAAATATCTCAGTAACAAAATCCTTTTACTAGAAATGAGTTAGAAAAGGGGAAAGAGTTATTCTCTCATTCTTTCAAATGGGAAGAAGAACAGAGGACCAACTGACTAATCCTGTTTTGATAAGTTATTGCACATTTTATGGAATTGTGGTTCTCAAACTTTTTTCTCTGTAGCCTGCTTTGTTGAGACAAAAGACTGTATAGATATTTAGTCAACCTACTCCCAGATGCCAACCTCAAATAAACCAACTTGGGAAACTGGTGATTAGAAAGAGCAGGGCTGATAAGAAAGGAAGAAAACTAATATCTTGTGTGCCAGCTATGTGCTTGGAGCTGAGCCAGACACGACATAAATCCATAGGCAAATTTTGGAATTTGTCTCTATTGTTGCTATTAAGTGCTTCATCCCTTTTTCTCAGTCAGCTATACTACTATTTCGTGTACCTGTGCACTAAGGTGGGTAACAAGGAAGGGGGGATGGTGTTGGGAAAAAGGACAGAGGTAATAAACGGTGATAAAGCTAGATTATCAGAGGAGATATTCTCTGAGGCTTCCTGCCTTTGCTTCCTTCTCCTTTCACCCATGCCTGTGGGTGGCTGGCCTTCCTACAGTTATCCCGAGACGATGGAAATAAACTGCATTGCTTATCAGCGCCACATGAGCAGCAGTGCAGTAGCTGTCCAGACCTTCCAGGCTATGCTTGTGAGTTTCCAGTCACAAAGTAATTCAGATTAAAGGGACTTCCTCTTTTATCTCTTCTCTCCCTTCTCCCTTTGCTGACAGGGAACATCATCCAGATACCATAGGCATGTTATCTCATCTGGTTTTCAAAAAGAAAACTTTCATAGCTTACTGAGGATTATAAGGCAACCATATAATTCCATTCTTCTTAAATGGTTTATCTGTATTGATACGGGATGTGAGTGGGGGTGGATTCCTCCATGCATACTCATTCGCTTACAGTGGGAAAGAACTGAGAGGGAACACAGAATGTATGTGTTTGTGTGGGTATGTATAAGAGGCAGTGACCTCTAAATGCATCTCAAAAATAAGTACAAAATGAATGTTTTAGGATTATCCATTGTTTTGAATTATTAATCATTATCTTCCCCTCTAATAAGAAGAATAATAATTTACAGACTGACGGTCTTTCCTTAAGCTCTCTTTAATGTAGAATGTTCTTAAGCCATTAGCCAGTATTTCTTCATGGAAATTATAAATAGTTGAACATGTTCCTTTTTAAAAAATATTGTTTATTTATGTCTTCCTCCCATTCTAGATGTAATTTTCTTCCGCTGCCTCTATTTCTGATTTTTCTTGTCTCTTTCCTATTCTATTTCACTTCTCTTCTTTTATGCTTCTTTTTTTCACTATATTATATTATCCCAAAAGGCTCTTTATTTTACACAGACTATATAGTCCTATCTTCCTCTAATTCATGAAAAGTAGTTTTGTAAACAAAAATTTACACACTCAAGGCATCAAGAAAGTAGTTTGCTTCTAAACTAAAAAAGGAAACTCTTAACATGTTTAGAAGTGCAAATGATGAGTTTGAGAATCTCAAGATGCTTAACTGAACCTCTCCATCTTTTGAGATTCATCAATGTCTAATAAATATGTCATTTGCGAATTCTATTAAGTGACAATCACACATCAAGCTCTACATGCAATTTGGAATACCTAAACAGCCACAATGCCTCAACATTCATTTTTAGGCATTTCAAATCCTCACTTGTAAAATGGTAGTAGGCTTTTAAATTCAAGGCAGACACAAGCAACTCAACATATCTTTGGGTTGCCAGCCTCTCTGAATGATTCCAAGGGCTGTTTAATGTACATCACAGAGCCTGTTCTCAGACTTTTCTCCCTCTTATCTCTTTAGAGTTAGCTTTTCTGGCAGTGACCATAATGAAGCATCCACAGGCAAGTAGCCACAGTGATGGTATTTCCCATCTCGTACTGCCCCCATAAGCCAACCCTTGTGGCAGAGTAAGAGTAATGAAAATGTGGAAAATACGGCAGGGAAACACTGAAATCTTCCCAACCTCTGCCTCTAGTTAGAATTACTTTCTGCTGAACTGACTTGTTCTGGAAGCTTTAAAGTTGAGTTAAGCACCATTGTTCATAGCATGAAATTTTGGAGAAAGAAAGACCCGAGCTCAAGTCATAGCTCTGGAACTCACTTGTTCCAGAATAGTGAGTAAGTTTCTTCTCATATCTAGACTCCAAGTTCCTCACAGGAAGATGATGATGATTAAATAGTACCTCTGGCATAGGGTTGCTATGAGCAATCCAGTAAATATTGCTTATAAATTATTTGGCACATTGCCAGGCAAATAGTAAGGGCTTGGTCAATGGTATTTGCTATTCTTTTCATAGAGTTTTATCTTGTACTTTCTTCCAATCTCACAAAACCCGCCGGTGCTCTGTGAAAATACAGTTCAAAAGAAAGACAAAAACCCAAACTTCAAAGTAATGCCCTCCAGTTTCTGACAGTGCATTCTATAGCAATTGTTGATGATGGTAATGATCAGAATAAGTAAGGTTATGCTGCTGTGGCAAACAACTCTAAAATCTAAGTGACTTACTAGAAAAAGGTTTATTTCTCAGTTATTTAACAACCTAGTGTCCGTTGGACAATTTACTCGCCTTGAAAGAGCTTGTCTTAGTGTAACTCTGGAATCGAGGTTCCTTTCGTCTTATAATATAGCCATCTCTGAGGATTTTCATGGAGGGGTATGTATGGTGAGGCCTGGGAGAGGAGTACATCACTTCTGCCCACTTTCCACTTGCTAGAATCAGTCACGTGGCACCCAAACAACATTGAACCCAAGGGAAAGAAGTAGGATGGGTGAACGTGTAGGCAGCCTGTATCACTATGATGATCATAGTGAGGAGAGAATGACGATGTGCTAAGGAATTTTTGTTACTGCGAGATTAAGATGATGCAAATAATAGGCTGCTTTCTCATCTAGACACAATATGAACTTGTCTCAGAGATTGAAGTGTTTTGACTTGAGTCCTTCAGAACTGAGAGATGATCAGATTTGTTGTTAATTTTTCTTCACCTATGGATTTAAAATGCTTTTTAAAAAAATTTTTGAGGAAGATTAGCCCTGAGCTAACATCTGCCGCCAACCCATCTCTGTTTGCTGAGGAAGATTGGCCCTGAGCTAACATCTGTGCCCATCTTCCTCTATTTTATATGTGGGACGCCTGTCACTGCATGGCTTCATAAGCAGTGCATAGGTCCCTGTCTTGGATCCCAAACGGCAAGCCACAGCTGCTGAAGCAGAGCACAGGAACTTAACCGCTATACTATTGGGTGGGCCCCTAAAATGCTTTTAAATCAGTTTCAGATCTTTTTGGTTTTTGCCCTTTGTTCATTCATTTTACTCTGTGGAAACTTCTGAGGCAAGTGAGCATGTAGCATTTGTTTCCCGTCAACTTAATTAACTGGAATAAGAGCTGTGCAAAAGAGGAAGGGAGAGAACTACAACTATACACATTAACATGGATACATCTCAAAAACATACATTTGAGTAGAAGAACCAGGGGCAAAAACACATTCTTTGTGCTTCCATGTTCAAAACCTGGGAAAATAAATAACATTGTTTCAGGAAAAGCACGTGAGTTGTAAAACTATACAGAGAAATTTAAAGGAATGAAAAATTTAAATTTTGGCACAGTGGTTAGCTTTGGGAAAGGGGAAAGGAAGAAATTCAGGAAGAGAAACTTGAGGGGGACCTTCAAAGTTTCCAGTTATGTTTAATTTTTGAAGATGTGTGGCAAATGAGTGCACAAATATTCACTTAGTTATCGTCTTTAAGGTAAACAGATAGGTTTTATGTACTATTTTCTACATATATTTAACAAAAACAAAAGGTAACATTAGAGCTGAAAGAAAGACAATAAGTTTATCCCTTGGTACTTTGTTTTTTACCAAATTATGTTATTTTGAAAGTTTATATTTGAAGAGGAGGTACTTAGATGTACCACTTATATGTAGTCTCAAGATTATACTTGAATTTTAGATAGTTAATTCACTATCAGCTGCCTAATTTCAAGTTCAAAACAAGGTAAGTGAACTCCCAGCACACCAAGTTTATGATGTTTTTTTCTAAATTTCACTGTGCTCCATTTATCTTTTGTTGCGTAACAAATCACCCCAAAACTTAGCAACTTAAAACAGCAACATCGTGTCATTTCTCATGATTTCTGTGGATCAAGATTCCAGGAAGTGTGTGGCTGGACCCATTTGGCTCAAGATCTCTCTATAGTTGCAGTTCGATGATGACGAGAGCTGGAGCATCTGGGGGCTAGCTGGGCATCTCTCCCTCCATGTAGTCTCAGGGCATCTCCATTGATCTCCTCACATGCCCTAGTTTGGGCTTCCTCACAGCATGGCAGCTTCAGGGTAGTCAGACTGCTTACATGGTAACTAGGCTCCAGGGTGGGTTTTCCACTGCATGTTGCTGCAGCAGAATTGCTTTTTATGTCTTCAGCTGGGAAGTCAGGCAGTGTCACTTCTATTGTATTCTTTGGTTACAAGTGTATCACAGGCCCTCCCAGATTCCACGGGAGAGAAATTAGACTCCATTTCTCGATGGAAGAGTGGCATGTGGATAGGAGATCTTGCTGCAACCCCTTTGAAAAATATAATCTGCCAGACACGGGCAGTTGGGAGCCTGACTATATAATTTATCATTGAAAATGCTACTATTTTTTAGACTAAAAGGGGGTGTTACTAATAATTACACAGAAATAACAAATGCAAATCTGGATTGTACTGGGCATACCGTGATATAGTCACCCTGGTAGCTAAGCTTGAGAAGTGGATTGGGCATTTCCTACTTGAAGATATTATTAAAAATATATCACCTTTGGGATGTGCCTTATCAGAATTCAGAGCCTTTATCTCATGGAGACAAAATGCACAGACATCAGAAGATTTTTTTAAAAGAGTAATCAGAATGGAAAAATGCTTTGTAATTGCTCTGTGTTCTGTCTCTCATTTTATCATGGCTAGGTCACCCTTCCCTCCCACAGAGAGTCAAATATTTAAACTTGCAAGTTGAGAATATTATCAGTGACACACACAACAGAAATTTCAATGTCTCTGAACAACAGGCACTTTAAGCTCTATGCAGATATTCTTCTTGTTATTAATAATCCTACTTTTGCTGAGGCTTTAACCCAGTGTTTCCCATATTGTGTTCCAGAGAGCACTACCACAACTAGGTAGCTGACAGAAAAATATTTTCCACTGTGAAAGCAATTTGAAATTCCTGAAAATTTATCCCTCCTCCTGGGATTCACAATTCATAGTATTAAAGGTTCTAAGAAGTCTCACAGTAAGAGTCTTAAACTTTGTTCTTGGTCTAATCGAGCATTTTCAGAATTCGTTTGACCATGGTAACTGTTTTTCTTCCCCTAAACATCACCAATTAACACTTGTAGGATTAGTATTCTGTGAAACGCACTTTGGGAACACTGCTTTAACCCAAGCCAGAACATGAGTCTTTTCAACATTTATCAAGAAATTTGGAATGATCAAATACAATTAAAAACTCTTTTAAATATAGAAGAACTGAGAAGGAGGTATTTGAACTCTTTTACTAACAGATTGATTGAGCGTTTAAAAAAGTTTATTGCTTCCAACTATAAGGGCTTAGATTAATAAATTTGCCCTGGGCTAATTTTTAATGAACATGTTCATCAAATAAAACTTATTGTTCTAAAAAATGGTACTTGTTAGCACCAAGTACTAATGAGGACACAGATTAATGTTATTCACATTCTATGTTGCCATATGGAAAAAGGAGCACAGGATTAAGGACAATTGTAGACTCTGCATTTTTCTGCACATTTTAGGATGTACTAAGTACAGTTAGCCTTCCAATATTAGTGTAAGATGTCTAAATTGGGCAAACACTGGAAGGTTAAAGAAAACCCCACTATATAGAAGAGTATCAAGGGAGTAGAATTTTTAACACACATTGAAGATTCCAGAAAATTTAATGAGATGGGATGTTTTAAAATTTTAGACACCTAAAAAATAGATTTTTTTCAAGATTGGAATTGAGCAAACTATTCTTATACATCCATAAGCACACTCATGCCAAAATTATGATAGAAAGTCCAAATTAACTTTATTTAAGTTATAAGCCTATTTCTTTAAATGCAGAAGGATGCTAACAAGGAACTAGTAATAAGAAACTCTACCAAATAGCATATGACTTCACTCATATGTGGAAGATTAAGAAACAACAATGAACAAACACAGAGACAGAGAGAGTAGATTGATAGTTACCAGAGGGGATGGCTGGGGGAGGGAGAAAGGGACAAAAAGGCACATGTGTACCGTGACAGAAGGTAATTAGACTCTTGGTGGTGAACACGATGTAGTCTACACAGAAGTCAAAATATAACAATGTACACATGAAATTTAGGTAATATTATAAACCAACGTGACCTCAATAAAACAATTAATTAAAGAAACTATAGAACACTCAATGTAAAAGATAATACATCACGAAATAAATAAGTGAATTGCATGCTCTATATCATGAAAAATAAAAAGTGAATTGTATGTTCTAATTAAAATATCTCACCTATTATGCATACACTCTATAGCAGTGCATTTACTGCATATACAGAAATAAAATTGTCTTGAGAAATTTGCAGTGATAACAAATAAGATAATGGCACATTTATTAACAACTCCAAAGGGGAAGTTTTACCACCAAAAAAAAAGTGCACCATATCATAGATGATGTGGTTGTTCTGTATTGAATATTTAACACTATCCAGAAATACTTGAACTCTGGTTAGACTTGACAAAGAATTAATATTGGGTAAATGTATTCAAAACTTGTCCGTTCAAGAAACACTCTTGAACGTCTGAGAGGCAGTTCAGCATAAGGGTTAAGAATGTTTTCTCTGGAATAAGATTGCCTGGGTTTTATTCATTTATCCAACGAATATTTGTTGTGGGCCTAAAATATGCCAGGTGCTGCTCTAGGCATTGTGGACGTAGTAGTGAACAAAAGAGGCCAGAAAATCTCTGCCCTCATGGAGCGTACATTCCAGTGATGGAGACAGACAATAAACACATAGAAAGTAAAATGCATAGTGTGTTGACAAACAATGTATGCTAAGGAGAAAAACAAAGCCGCAATAAGAAATAGGAAAGGTCTCTAGGTGGGGGCAATTGTAATTTTAGATAATCAATTCGGGAAGGTCTTGTTGAGAAGGAGATGTTTGAGCAAGGATCTGAAGGTAATTAAAGAGTGAGCCTTGTGTACATATTGGGGAAGAGCTTCCCAGACAGACGAACGGCAACTGCAAAGGCTTTAAGGCAGGAATATGTCTGAAATATTTGAGGAACTGTGGAGAGTTCCTGTAACTGGAGGTGAATGAGAAAGGAGAAGTAGGAGATGAGGTCACATGGTGGGGGGTCAGATTGTGTAGGGCGGTGCAGGCTTTGGCTTTTACTCTAAGATGGGAAGCTATTGGAGGGTTTTGAGCAGAGGGGTTACTTCATCTGTTTATGTTTTAATAGGATCACTCTGGCTTCTAGCTTGAGAGTAGACTGAAGGGAGGCAAGGGAAGATTCAGGGCATCTAATGAGGAGGCAACTGCCTTAGTTATGAGATGTAGTGGCTTGGACAGGGAGATGGTGAGAAGTGATCAGATTCTGCATATGTACTGAAGGAACACAGGGCAGGATGTGTTGATGGTTCAGTTGTGGAGTGCAAGTAAAAGCAAATTCACTGCTTTATCTGTGAATCATTGCCAATGTGTGGCAGGGTGGCTATCAACATAGGCTTTAGACTCAGACACATGTGTCTTTGAACCCAGCACCACACTAATGTCTTGAACAACATATAGAATCCCATTACTCATTTACTCCTCTTTAGAATGAATATCACAATATCCACCGCGCAGAGTTGTCAAGAGTGTTAAATAAAATAATGTGTAAAAATCTCTTAGCATAGTGCCTGACACACGATACATGATCAATCTCTCACAGGGCCAATTTGTATCCAGCCTTTTCTCTCTTTATTCTCCAAACACATTTCTTCCCCTCCAGCCAGATCAGTTTACTTCCTTTGGGCCTAAGCAATCCATGCTCATTCCCTACTCTAAGACTTTGCCTATACCCTCTCCACTGTTAGGAAGTAGGAATGAATTCAAACAGTGGATAGGGTATAGGCAAAGTCTTAGAGTAGGGAATGAGCGTGGATTGCTCCTTTCCTTTCCTCCTCACTTCACGTTAAAATCAAATCCTACCTCCTCCATGGAACTCTCCCCTTCCTCCCTCGACAGCTAACAGTAACCTCTCCCTTCTTAAAATTCCAAGTTTCTCCCTGTTCACATTACTCATTTCATACACATTTGCTATGTTTTCAGGAAGGTGGTAGGATGTAGAGGAAAACGTGGTGTCAACCATCAGACCAGGCTATGAATATAGACCCTACCTATTGGGCTGGATTGCATTGCCTCAGTCAAGTTATTTCATTTCTTCTCCTGTAAGGTGATGATAACAATAACTTCATGTCTGAGACTGTCGTGAGAACTAGATGGGATAACCTCTACATCTTGATTGTGGTGAGTGATGAATAAAACAACTTCTTGTTTCCTTTTCCTTCTCGTATCTTATTTTTAACTAGATTGTAAATTCTGAAGGGCAGGGATTACATGTGGTTTATATTTATTTCTATCTTAGGATCTAGCACAATGGTTTTCAAATTATTTTGATGATAATCCATAATAAGAAAAATGCATTTATATTATGTCTTAGCCCATTCATCTACCTCATACATATAACAAATATACACATACATCTACATATAAATGGATTTACATAAACATATATTCACATATATATGAATCCACACACACATAACACACACACACACACAACTGAAACATGTTTCATGAAATAACATCCTTACTGTGTGAGAAGCAATCTGTATTTTATTGTCTTCTACTCTATTCTATTCTTTTTTATTTTATGTCATTAAGAATCCAGTTGCTACCCATAAAATTGATTTCATGACCTGCTAATGAGTTTGACTGTGAGTTTTAAACAATGAAAAACACTGGAATATCACATAATAGGCACCACATATTTGTTGAAAGAGTCCTTGTGACATGGAAATTTTCTTCATAGTCCCTTCTCCCAGTCTCCCTGGCAATCTTCCTGCCAAAAAGGATGAAACAAATGAGATATGTGTTTCCCATTTGGTGACTAGAACTCTGGGTCATTCTGTGTTTGGGATGTGTCCTTTTCTGTAAACCACACAGCAGAAATATGCTATGGACTCTGACATCCCACTTATGATTTCAGTGGGTGTCGTTACCGACTGGCCTTCTGCTGGCATACAACACTGTGCCTATGCAGTCAGCTACATAAAGCGCTTAGGGTTCTGGGCCATGTTGGGCACTTTGGTCTCTGTACATGCATTTGTGTTTTTTTGTTTTCCTGAGACCATCATTGACTCCTTGCGTCTCCCCTCGTCTGTATTAGAGGTAATGACTGGCATGGAATAAACTTGTTGTTTTCATTTTTAACCCCAACTCAAATTTAAAATCAAGAGTCCTTCAAAAAAAAGGAAGCACAAGAGAGAAGTGCTTCCACATGGGGCCTGTATACTCTTCTCCGCATCATCATCTCAGGCACATGAGATCCCTTCCCAAATCCAATGACTAAACTCCAAGGAAAATCTGAGTTTCTCTCTAGAGTTCATCCAAAATTGATCAATGTCTCCAAAGGAAAGCACCTTTTAAATCTCCTACCTGAGGCTTTGCACAATACAAAGTGAGAAAGAAAGCATTTCAGGCATGCCCACTAATCTCTCCCACACATTTTCAAGAGTTCTGCTCTTACAAAATTATAGCCCCTGGCAGGAGGACCCTGGCACTGTACTGAAAAATGATTGGACTAACTGAAATTAAAGCAATGTGTGCCTGGAAATTAACTGCTTCTTGCTGTGCAGTGGAAATACGTAGAAAATTACTGCCCACCTGGCCTCCATCCGATGAGGTATATCAGCAGTCGAAAGAAGCCTTGGCCTCAAACTGGAAATAAGACTTTGATGTATATTTGAAATAGGTTTATTTTGAAACCAGAAATAAATAGTGTTACAAAATGTAAAATCTTAGAACCAGGTATTCACACAGCCCCAGACTGTATAAAACAAATTAAACAGATTTCATGATTTACATGTTTCTTGGTGTTTATCACACATGAGTAAAATGAGATTAAAAAGAAAGACCACTTTTTCTCAACATTCGTAAGTTACAAGAATTTAATCAAACCTGAGTTGACTGGGTAGAAATACTTGGAAAAGAGATAAACCAGCTTACACATACAACTGTGCCTTCCAGCGGCATTTATTTTCCTACTTTCATTTCTGTATCTATTTCTTAATGAGCACATAGTAGGAACTCTATCAATATTGGCTGCTATTAAAAGGACAAATTATTTTCAATTTAAGCCTCTATCAAAAAACCCAGGCATTGACATTCTATCAACATTAATTGAGGGTCTTCTATGTGTCAATTCTTTACTTAGGGGGGAATACAAAAATGAAGAGACCAATGTTCTCTACAATCCAAGAAACTCTCATTTAGTAAGAAGTGTGAATATAAACAATTACAGTGAGGTGTGATAACTATTCTTGTAGAGCTATAAAGAAAGGTCTATGGTAACATATCGGAAAAATGATGATAGCATCAGGGAGTACTTCATAGAAGGAGGAGCATCTAGGTCAAGTCTTGCCACAGAGGATACAGCTCCCCCTCCTTTTTTACACTATGCAGAAATGCAGTATTTAAGAGTATAGTCTATTTTGTCACAGACACTTGATTTTAATCTCAACTCTGCCCCTTGTAAGACACTTACAGTCTGTGATCTTCAGTTTCCTCATCTGAATAATAGGGATAGAAATACTATCCACTTCATAAGGTTGTTGTAAGGATTTATTGAGATGATTCTTGCATAGTGAGTTGTTGCTACCCCATCCAGATTCCCTCACCTTTACCTCTTCAGTGTTGGCTGGCTTAACTTCTAACCTGCGTTTGTTTTGCTGGAGGGCTTTGCTTTCTCTGGCCATCAGGGTTTGCTTTGCCTGCCCAGATGTAGGCCAGAAGTGCTGGGGAATTAACATCTCACAGGAGTGCCTACAGTCAATGACTTATGGGAGTTTGCAATAAATATTCAAGTTCCCTTGATCCTTAGGAGGGATAAATCTGAGGCATATGTTTTGTACAGTTTCCTAGAGTTTCTTTGCAGGATTAAACTTCAGTCGCCCACAGTGGTAGCTGGCTTTATACCACACCTTTTACCGGCTGCCTTTCCTTCCTTGTACCATGTCCCTCCTTCCCTACCAACATTCTGTGAACCTTCCAAATAAATTACCAGCACACGAATCCTTGTTTTAGGCTCTATGTATAGGAAAACCCAAGCAGTGATCACAGCACGTGACACACTGAAAAGTAGAAAGTAGAGAGTGACTGTTGAGTGCTGCAAGAGCCACACCTTGTTCCCTTCAGGTTAAGTGTCTCCTACAGCCCTTCAGCTGCCTCCAGGTTACAGCTGGATGAAAAATCAGGCATAGCACCTTTTAGTTTTCTGGATACGCCCTTTCAGTTTTCTGTTCCTTGTCAAATTGCTATAGGTCCATTATAACCATGTGTACAAGGCTGCTTGTGAATAATGCAAACTGCTAGCTCTATAGTTTGCCTTTCCTCATTTCTTATTTTGAAGACTCTTTTGTGAACTACGTGCTCAAACACAAAATCTTATTATCATTTTTTGGTTTCCTAGCTAATATTCAGGAAAACAGAAACCAACTGGATTTTATCATTCACCTTTGTTACCATATCCGTGGGAGTATGTATTAAATGGAATCAATGAATAATAGGATCCTAGAACTGAAAAGAACTTGGAGATCATGTAGTGCTAACCTATAATTTATAAATAGTAAAATTTTGATTAAGAAAAGTCAATGACTTGCCCATGACAACATTGCCAGTAAATTTATTCTGTGACTCTTTGTCTAGAACTCAGGCATATAGCAAAGTTAGACATGCCTTGACACTGTCCCAAGTTCTTTTCTGTCTCTATCACTGTCCCCATTGTTCCTCTACTTTTTTTTCCACTTAAGATAATAATTCTGTGGACGCTTCCCTTTCTTCTATCAGATTTGTTTTTAAAAAAGGACCTAAAATCATTCATAATGAAAATGACTGGAAATAGCTTCCACTGTGACACATATTAAGGATATTTTTATTTTAGTAGAAATCAAACTGTTAAGCTAAAGGAATGGAACATTTCAGAAATCCACTAGCAGGCAGGGGAGGTAAGGGAGGTAAATAGGATTCTTCTTTGCATGCCTGAAATCTCTCTGTTTATTATATTCTTCTCTGAGTATGTTGCATGATATTAGGCATATTATGTTTAAATAGTAATGCTATGAGATACTGCGGATAAGAAGACATTTAATATAATGACCCAGGAAGTGCCAAAGAATCGGTAAAGGGGCATCCATTTCCAGCTCACCTCCCAAGTGGGAAGTGACCTTTTCTACAAAATAGATTTTCAATGTTCTTCTTATTACTGTAGTCCAGAAAACAGGAAACCTGAAAAGAATATCCACCAAAGAGAGTACACTTTTAATATATAATAGAACTGTTGGGTAACTGGAAGAAACAGAATGTGGCAGAAAATGCTCGGATCCCAGATACGAAAGGCCTGAGTTCCCGAGTGGTCATTTAACATTTTTAAGCTTCAGGCTTCTCTTTGGCAATTGGGGCTACTCAGGTCTGCCCTCTTTACTTCAGAGGCTTGTTGAAAGGATGACATTAATTAAAGGATGAGAATGTAAAGTACACATATGGTCTACATATGAGCAGTCATATAGGTATATATTTACCCTGTTTTTCTGAAGACAGCTTTTTAAGGTCTTTTCGAGGTATATCTGGAATGATGCATTGTTTTTGTTAAGGTGTAACTTTGTTATCAAACAATGCAGAAACTCAAAACTGGAACTAGATGCTGCTGGGAAAGAATGCAATATGTCATTTTCCATTACTATTGCTTTTGAATATTTTCATTGTCTAAGTTTCTACAGTTTGGAAAAGTGTTAGGAAAACCACAAATCGGTCACTATTGCCAGTTATAAATTTCAGAAACTTCTCTCCAGATAAGAAGCAGGGGGAAAAAATTAAAGTCATAGAATTTTATAATTGGGAGGAAGCTTTGGCAAATTCTGCCATTTATTACATGAGATAATGAGTGGTTGGCTGACATTCCTAAGGCCAGCAACTATGCGTTATCTTGGGTTTCCCCAGAAGCAAAGGTGAGTCAAGGAGAAAGTAGGGAAATGAGACAGGAAAGGGTGGAAAGCCAATACAGGGTGCATTATCAAGGCAACTGCCTCTGTGGGAGATTGGAGCTTAATTCTGTTGGGGAAACTCTTGGGGAAACTCTGGGAGCCAGTATAGACCGTGTGCCTCAGAGTTATTCCACTTAGGGTGAGGGAGCTGAAATTTTTATTTCCTCATTGTTTGAGAGTTGCTCCCAGGAGGCAATAATACCTCAGCATTTCCAGCCTGCTGCACTGGCAATGAGGTGAACTCCAGAAGCACGAAAATGCACTTAAACAGAGGTACAGATGTTGGTAGACAGAAGTCAGTGCTCTGTGCACTGAGGTAGTAAGAGCGAGGAGACACGGACAGAGCCCCAAGAGTATCTGCTACACACTGTAACGTAGCTGAGCCAGAACTGAATCTAGGTCTTAGATGCCTAATCCAGGCACAATCCACCCTCCAACACTGCCTTCTACTATACCTCATTCTTGTTGCCTACTAACCATGTTAGGTTTTGTATTCAGTTCTTGGAAGAAAGCAGAAAATATGTAAACAATTTTGTAAACAGAGTATGTTGAAAATATGGAGTAACTGTTGTACATTGGTATTAGCGTAATCTTTTAAAGCGTTTATTTTCAAAAGTGACATTAGGTCAGTTACACTGTTTGAGAATTTATAACTGAATTGCAATAAACAAGTCTATGGTTGCTCTATTGACTAAAGAGAGTATATTTTGTTACTTTAAAAGAATGCTATGGTTATATAAGAATAGGCTTTAGAAATTTGGTAAAGCTTCAACTGTATTTCAGGGACATGCACGATTTTATATTTCTATATATTTTTGCCAACATCAATGTGCTTACTGCATTAGCAAGCCCCTGGCTGCATCAACAACCCCAACTCCACCACTGTTTAAAAGGGAAATTCATAACCTATATTCCATAAAGAAATAGTACGGACCTGTGGACTTCTCCTACTTAATTTACCACATAGATCTAAGTTTTCTACAGAGAGTGTAGTTGACATGACAACCAAAGCTCAATATGGTTAAAAAATCATGCAAATGGGTCATATAGCAACTTAATAGTGGGGCTAAAATAATAACAACAATAATCAAATAAGAAGCTATCATTTTAAGTACCATAATTTGATAATATTAATAACTCCCTAATGAGTGATGTGATTTTTTTTTTTTGTATTTTCAATCATTAGTGGCCTCCGTTGTCATCCAGGAAGAAGGAAGATGTCTTTATGGGCATGAATCCCCTCCTAAGCTGACTCTCTAAGTTAGAACAAACATCTGACTGAAACTGAGATATAACCATCATGGTACAAGGGCATCTCCTCTGGCTCCTCCCCAAGTCATGCAGAGAAAGCGAAGACTGCTTCATGGGTTGGAGAAGCCCTGCTCATGAGTCGTTGGTGGCCCAAGCACATCCTGGCTTTATCCCCTTTTGCTGAGTCCAAGAGCCACACAGAAACAATTTGTGAGAGAGAATTGACTCCTTCTCCCCTTCCCCTTCTCTCACTTCCCCGGGAAGTTTAGGCAGATGCTTATTCTCTGAGGAGAGCAGGCATCAGTACTTTCTCCCTCCTCCTAGAATGTAGGACACTGGCGGTTATTTGGCCAAAAAGATAATGTATATCCCTTTAAAGTACTGAATGATAATGATGCAAAATCCTGAAGTAGACAGTGCAAAGAATGATTCCATTATTTCTAATATAAAGCCAATCCAGTCTTATAAACAAATGTTATAGAGAATTTTATCCCTTCAGAACATCCTTCCTTAATGTTGCTGTAAGTTTCATTAGCACTTACTTACTTTAAAAAAATAGATAACATCTCTGTCTGTTAGGAACCGTTTTCCTAAGCTTGCACCTTTTATTTTGAACTATTGATTCTATTTAAAATGATATTGGAGTCTCTCTGAAAGATGGAAAAGAGAGTTTAAAAACGGAAGTCCTGCCCCACAAATCCAGTTAACTCTCTCTTTATCTTTTGCCAACACCAGTAGTCAAGAGTGCACATTCCATAAAAGAAGAGCCAAAGCGCTAAACTTAAACTCTGCTGGCCTGGGGAATGTTTTCTCCTTAACAAGATGCTTTGGAACTGGCAAAGAGTAACATAAAGCACTTTCAGTTCTGAGGCTGTTTTAATGGGGGTAAAGTGAGGGTGTGAAGTGGCATAATTACGTGGATAATTCAGATCAACTGGATAATTTCAGCATAATTAGCTGCTAACTTTTGGGCATTATTTAGCTGAATAAGTGGATCTGTTTCTAGCATCCCCTCAAATCGAATGTATCTATTGTTTTACCACTCCAATTCAGACTTTTCAAAATCAGTCATATTAGCACCATTGCTAACATTAAAAAACTGTCTATTCCCTTCTCTCTGTATATTCTACTACCACGGCCAGTTAATTCTGCCATTGAATGGTTTATGAGAAGGTTTCTCATTTGCCTTCCATTCCCTTGGTACCACCACTGTCTGTCCCTCCTCTTACTTTGCATCACTATTATTGTATCAAAGTCCTAGTTACATGTCTCTTTCAATTCTTACCCTTACTTTGTATTATCCCAAGTCCAAATTTGTTAAGACATTCTTTTCATTAATGTCATCCGTTTACCCAAGAACCTACTTCCTACACATCAAATCAAAATTTCTTTGTTTAGTTTTAAATGTTCAAAACACTGTCCCACTCTGCCCAAACTTGATCTCCTCTACAAAGTAACATAATAAGTTTTTCATTTAGGGTTCCCCATTCAAACATTCATTCAAAACTAAATTGTGAAGTTTTAAAGGTAGCTAAGATATAGAAATGAGTTAGAGAAATAAGCTGGGGGAAGATCATGTAAGGGTCTTATGAACAATATTAAGGCATTTCTTTTTCTTATCCTAAAAGGAATGAGAAACTATTGAAGAGTTTTAAGCAGGAGAGTGACACGATCACATATTTTTATAGAAATATATGTCTGAATTTTAGAGAATAGAATTGAAGGGTAAGATGGATTATTTGTTGTCAACTCAGTATCACTACAACCTCTTCTAAATTCTCTTCTCCATCACTACATTTCCCAGAGTACTCTTTTGCTTATTTTTGTACATTATAGTTAGTTATGAGGGGCAGTCATGCAAGATTTTGAAGGCAAAGCCATTATTCTCTTGAGGCAGTCGCTGTAAGGCCCAAGGGAGAATATGACATTCACAGCAGCTTCCTGGTGAACCACCAACTTACGTGCTTCAGGCTGAGTCTTTAGGTGTCAGCTTCCCTGATCTTTAATGTCAGCTTCCTTATCCTTTGCTCTCACTTGTTCTTCCAGTAGTTAGGGAGCACCATTTCCTACATTAAACCCTTTATATCTGGCATAGAGTGACTTCTATTTCTCTAACCTCACCCTGACTGATACAGAGGAGATCAAAAAACAAGGTTGACAGATCCTTTAGGAGGTTGCAGCTGTGATCCAGGTGAGATGAGATGGAAGTCTGAATTAGTTTAATAGTAATGAGAGTGGTGGTGGCAGTGACAGATGTTTGGGGAGTGGAATGGACTGGGTTTGCTGGTTGAATGGCTGGAAGAGTGAGGAAGAAATCTCAGATGGTTTCCAGGTTTCTGACTTTAGCCATTAGACAGTAGTGCCATTCTTTGTAATAGGGAACAAAGGAGGAGAAGCAGATTTGGAAGAGAGTTGATGATAATTTCATTAGCCTCATTTGAGGTGCCTGTGGATCATCCAAGTGCAGATGTCTGGTAGGTAGTAGAGTCCCACAAGTCTGAAGATAAAAAAAGAATTTGAACTATGGACTTAAGAGTGATCAGCATTAAATGACAAAGCTGTGTTATGGGCGAACTTGCCCGTGGGGAATAAGAACACAAAATAAAAGGCCCAGGTTTGGCCCTAGAAAGATCAACAATTAGAAATATCACAAAGAGTGGCTGATAAAGGAAATTGTGAAAGGGCATCCATGGAAGTAATTTTCTAGAAGTGCCACAGGGAAGGATGGGATCAGAACCCTTAAGCACGTGGGACAGACACATCTTCCATTGAGAAAGGATGGGAGGAAGAAAGGAATAGAGGGAATATAGAATTGACGGCCAGAAGATGAGATCATTTCTGTCTGATGTCCATGTTTACTGTGAAGTAAGGGACTAGATCAGCTGCAGAGGGTGAGGGGAGCAGGTGATGAGGTTAAAGATCTGAGGAGAGTAAAGGAGATTTGATAAAAGCCTTTGTGGAGAATAGGATATAGAATTTACTGAGAAGGAAGAGAGGACAGAGATTGCTGTCCCAGCTATGCCAGTAACCAGCTGGGACACCTTGCAAATTGTCTCATTCCCTTCTAAACCTCTGTCCTCATGGCCAGGTAAATGAGGGAGCTGGGCTACATGATCTCCCAGGTCCTTTGGAGTCCCACAGAGACATTCATAATTTCCTTTCTATCTAGATGATAGCCACCCTCCAAGGCCCAGTGAAAGTTCTATCCTCCGAGAAGAATTGCCACAAACCCTAGGTTTAGGGATCATTTGTAGCTTAAACTCCTATAGCACATTTTCTGCCACACTGTGGTCTGCACACAAATTATTCATTAGAAAAACGATTTCTCTTTTTAATCAAAGAGCTTTTAGCACATAATTCTAGTGCTGAAAGGCTTATAACAAAAAGCAGCTGTCCCTTTCCCATCTAACTATTCTGTTCCTTGGATGCAAGCATTTCAACTCTTAACGATTTCTTTTGGCATTTACTTTAATATTTCTAAATTACACAAGGCCCCTTAATTCTCTGAATTCAATACCTATTTCTCCCTCTCATTCTTCTACAGTGTAGTGGCTTCCTTTCTGTTCCTCATACACGAGGCATGCTGTTCATCAAACACACCAGAGGGGCCGCTTTCCTGAACACACCAGGATGCTCCCACCTAAGAACATTTGCACTGACTGTGCCCTGTGCCTGGAATGAATGCACTTCCCAGTACTATATGTAAGACTCACTACCTTACTTCCTTGAGGTCTTCACTCAAAATTCACTATCTCAATGAAGACTTACTTTTCTAGATAAAATTGCAACCAGCACTTACTGAGGCAATGCTTCATATCTTTATTTCCTGTACTTATCACTACCTGATAAACTCTGTATTTTGTTTATTTCTCTTGATTAATCTCTTTCCCTATACCCATATGTAAGTTTCACAGGGGCAGGAACTTTTGTCTGTGTCATTCACTGGTAGCCCTGGTGCCTAGAATAGTGCCAGGTATATAATAAGTATTTAGTAAATCGCTGATTAAATTAATTCATGAATGCTGCAATTTATCATCAGTAGATGAAATTTAAACATAATCTATCAACTTTTTTACATAGTACATAAAGCTTCATCTCTTTTACAGCCCTCTGCTTTCTCCCACTCTCCCAGTATTATATATATATATATATATATATATATATATATATATATATATAAAGTGCTGTTTACATTATTATGACTATGTCAATAGTGGTCACTGCTGAACCAATGAAGGACACTTTGATTGAGGCTCTGAGATAAAAGGCAGAAGACAGGGGCAAAGGGATTTATGGTAGTGGACTGGTCTGAAAGCTTCCCCCTCAGAAACATCTCCCAGTCATCTGTCTCTGATGCCTGAATTCCTTTCACCGACTACTTCTTCGTGTTATGCATTGCCTTTCCTTCTGATCTTCTTTGGAAAAATCAATGCACATGGGAAGGGCAGCTCATTTGTCCAATAGTTCCTCAGTGTGAATTATTCTCCCAGTAGACACAAAGCAGTTGTGCCAGAGTAGGAGTGTAGTTACTAAAATGGAGGACACAGGTACAGAATTGAGAAGAGTGAAGAAAATAAATATTTCAGTTTTGTCTTGATGTTGGGAGCAGTAGCAACCCAAGGATGAGCTCCAATCACTAAATATGTTTCACATGCATATTACAGAACTACTTCTAACCACTTATGTAGTTAGAAGCGGGAGGTTCTTACAGAGCATAGTGACTAAGCACCTCCTTCTACAGATGGGGAAACTGAGGCTTGAGGTAGCTGAACACCACATAGCCGGTTAATGGCAGACTTGGTTCAAGAACCTGGTTTTTCATCCTCCCAGTCTGCTTCTGAGTATTCAATGCTGTCTCCTGTGCCCTTTCTTTAATGACTGCTATTAATTCTTCATGGGCAAATCCCTCCCTCCTTGCCAATCCCAGTAAAGCACACCCTTGCAGAGGGCCCATGCTTCCTTCTAGTTTTTTTTCTAAAGAGATTAAATAGAGGATGTAAACTTTCAAATGTTGCTCTTACCAAACTCTAGGTACAAGCCACTATCTTCCCTCTACCAACTACAAATATTTAGCTACTTGGAAAGTTACATATTCTGTTATTATCGAGCCAATAGATGAACAGCTGCCAACAAATAATGGTCTTTCCAGTATCAAATTCCTCAGCTTACAACATCTGATAGTGATTTCCATCCATCGTTCTTGGTTTTCAACCCTGTAATTGCTCTCAACCCATTTCTTTAATGCTGTGAATATGTGTACATGATTGTCATCACATATTAATCTTTTGGGTAGAATGGCATTAAGCTTTTTGGGGAAGTAAATGAGGTCCCTTAATTTGCTTTTATCTTGCTTCCTGCATTGTACTTATTAAAATAACACATGCTTATCAAGTCGGGACTTCTTTTTATAAATCAGTAATGATTTGTTAACCATTATGCATTTCTAATGCTGCATAATCCTTTCCCTGAACACTCTTCCACATCTCTTCATGGTTTAAGATGGATCTTCTGATCTCTAAACTTCCTGAATTTGCTTTTGCCATTTCTTTAATGTGATATATTCGAGTCCTTTCTCAGAATGTATTGGTCTATCATGCACTATTTGGTGCTGTACTGTGGTTCCAGTTTTACAGCCAACACACCACATCTGACTGCTGTGGAGCAGAAAGAAGGATCAGGCAGCATAGGGAGGGGCTGCACAGGGAATAACCAAGGCCCAAGTACTAAATAAATCAATCAGGGTACAGCCAAGAACAGTCAAGTTGTGAGGTTAGAGGATCCTGGGGTCAAAGTGAGGAAGAAGAAATAGGGGCTAGTTTAAGGAGGCTGTTTATCAGCCTGTGGTCTTACAGCAGTGAATATAGACAGAACAGCGGTGGAATGCACCTCTCTCAGACCTCAACCGCAAGGAAGAAAGGGGTGAATCAACAAAGGACACTAGAATTCTGCTAGGAAAACCATCAGTAACCAAAGCAGAGCCCTACACATCAAATGACAAACCCGGCAACTATTAATTAAAGAAGAGTCTGAAGTCAAGATTCTTGAACTTAGATTCAAGGTTAGGGTGGGACGCAAGGTTGAAAAACATGAAACTTCCAAACTCATGATCTGGGATCCTTAATTTGTCCCTGACTTGAAAACACTTTGCTTTCCACCTCCAAGTGTCCAGGCTTGGCTAAGCCTGTAGGTCAGGGTTAGGAGGCTCCAGCTGTGAGACCTGGATGACTGCCGAAAAGAGAATAGGACTGGCTGGGATTAAGAGTTATAAAAGGATGCTCAGCCGGATGCTCTTTAACCCCCCTCAATGCATTCTTTAACTTTCATGGAGGTAATTCCTCCGGATCCAATGGTTTATTGGCCCTTAATGGTTTCATAGGGTTTACTATCTTCTCCAAAGTAAATAAAAAGCCTTTAATATCTTTTGCAGAAAAGAAAGTGATTCTGAAGTCCCAGGTGTGACCTTCAGGTTTTTTTCTTTTTTCTTTTTTTGGCAATTATATAGCAAAACTTCTCAATGGCACAGCCTTTCTGTATTAGAAACTCTGGATTTTGTGTTCTCTCAGGAGCCAAGAGATATTCGACTTGAAGGCTTCTAAAAGGATATCTAGATTGTTAAAAATTGTCATTGCAACTATGCACCATTTTTGCATGTTATATTTTCTAGAAAGTGTTATTAATATTTTGTTATTTCATTTCTACCTCTCTTGGCTGGATACCTAGTGAAATATCTAGATTGTTAGAGGTAGAAGAACTCTTAGTGATTAAAGAGGATTCATCAGAGATTCTAGCTTTTAGTGGGTCAAGGAACACTTTCAGAAGCTGGTCCTTTTCTTATCTAAAAATCCACATATGTATACCAAATTTATAGACATTTTCAGAGGCTTCAAAGTGTCCCTGATAGCTCTCCATGGACACTATGTTAAGGATCTCTGCCTGGGCCAAACATGTCAAATGAAGATGGTGAAGCTCAGATCTGCAAGGGTTAAAGGTCTGAAAAACCTGGAACTCCACAGTGGGTCAGCTGCTCCCACTCTGGGCTCCCATGTTACCCTAGGCATAGTCCTGTCTTTATCTTACCACGTTATATTGGCCCTTTCCCTCACTGGACCTTGACCATCTTGGGGCCAAAATCCCCATCTCAATTATTTTTATAGCTCTATCACATACAAGGCCTGGCACACAGAAGGTTCAATAAGTGTTTGATAAACTTAAGTCCATATTCAGTGATCCATAAGTGAGAATTCAGAGTGCTGGACTTTCTGACCATTGGGAGTTATCACTTCCTTGTATTGCCACCAACAGTAGGCAGGTCCCCTCCGGCTCCCCTACTTCCTCAAAACCTTTGTGCAAGTTACTTATTTTGATTTTCAGTCTCTTCATCTTATAAATAGGGATAATAGCATGTACTTGCACTGTTGCCATGAATATTGCATGCAAAGCCCTATACACATGCTAATTATCTTTCTTATGATGCAGCAATTAAACATTTGGGACACAGTGTATGCATGAGAAACTCCACTGTATGGTCTGAGAGCCCAAGCTTCAAGGCTCTGTGGAAATAAACAGCACTGAGATTAGAGAGAAAGAGAACGAAAATCTATCTTGCAGATGACTCTTGCAGGTTTCTGAGACAAGTGTCAAAATCAGGCTGATTAGAATTGGGTCCCAGAGACTCTATCTCATATCCCCCAGCCTTTCTGTTGGCCAGAGTCCTCCTTGAGCTTTTCATCACCACTGTCTATATTTATCCTGCTGCTTGTAACCCTCACCTCACTGATGTAAGCAGAAGAAAAACGACAATGAAAACAGTTGACATTTATGTAGCATCTAAAAGTTTCCTATCTATTGAACTACTTTTTTAAAGGCATCCTCTAACAAGCACTGAGGAAATGAAGCAGCAGGAATAGCTATTAGGTATGTGGGAGAAGGTAGCTCCTCTCACCCCTTCTCATCATATTAATTGATCCAAATGATAACTTTTGCTCCCTTTGTACCATTCAGCACAGACCTGGTGGTTGAGAATGCTGAAACAGGGTGCTAGCCAATCAGATGCTTCTGCCTGTGGACTTCAGCATCTGTGACTCATCAGCAACCAATTAGATGCCTTCAGTTCGGGAAAACTCTCCTAACCAGGGTAGAAACAAGCTCTGCATGCTGCTGACCTTTACATCAGCAACTCATGTTTCTGATCATGATGGTGAAAGGCCAGTGCGGGCCTGGAAGCCCCGCCCTGTCACACGAAAAGAATGCCTTTGCTTTGCTTTTGTGCAAGGCGGTTATGGTATTTGGTGCTGTTTGTGCTTCACTCTCTTTGCCTCAGAGGCAGCTCTCAGCTTTGTCTCAGAAATCCTAATTGCTCTTTGCAGGGTAGATTTGTTGGCGGCCTTTTTGTGAGGAGTCCACAGCTATGTTACAGTGTTTAAAGCGGGATTCACTGTGCCTTTCAAGAGAGGTTTTTCTGCTCATTCCATTAGAAACTGCACAGCCTTCATCTACTCTGTGGCCTGGGTTGAATGAGGTAACTGAGGCTTTTGTATAAGGCACTGGTATCTTAGCCACTATCTTAGCATCTGTGGATCTGAGCTGAACTCCAGTATTTTTGTCTGCCTTTCTCTTGTCTCTCTCTTTCCCCTGCCACTCTTGTACGAATGAGAGAGAGCGCGAGCGAGTGAACGAGCGCGCGAGAGAGGCTCCAACCCTAAACGATCTTCATTTTTCCTGGTCAGAGGAAAAAGCCCAGACCTCTTATTGCAGAATTTAATTCGTTCCAGAGTTTTCCTTTTATCTATTTCTTGACCTAGAGCTCCTTTTTCACAGCCATGCATTCTGTAGTCCTAAAGTAATATAGAATATTCAAAGACAAGCATGGTTCACAGAATCCCAGAAAGTTTTACTCGTGTCATGCAACCTGCTTCATCCTTAACTTTTCTGATTCAAAGGGATTCATTTCCAGATCAAACTCATTTAACTTACGGGTAAATACCTTCAGCAGCAGTATTTTACAATGTCTCCCAATTTAGCCCCCTCTCATCACCAAAATAATCAGGCCTGTCATCGTGAGAGAAAGAGGACTGGGGCTCTATTATATCTTACATACTTTTTGATATCATCCAAATCACAAGTAGGCCCTCAAGCAATGCTTGTTTATGAATTGATTGGTATAATGTAAAATTAATGAACTTTCCCCCCATAAGTTAACTGTATTAGTTAGGCTTCTCTGGAGAAACAAAACCAATAGGATGTGCGTGTGTATAACTTTTTTAAAGTTATATATGTAATTGTGGAATTTTGGCAAGTCCAAAATCTGATGGCAGATGCTGGCAGGCTGGAGAGCAAGGAAGAGCCAGCGTTGCAGTTTAAGTCTGAAGGCTGTCTGCTGCCGAATTCTCTCTTGCTTGGAGGAGGTCAGTCTTTTGTTCTAGTCAGGCCTTCAACTGATTGAAAGCACATCCACATTAAGGAGATCAGTTTGTTTTACCCAAAGTCCAATGATTTAAATGTTAATCTCATTCAAACGACCCTCACAGAAACATCCAGAATAATGTTTCATCTCCTATCTAGTCACTGTGGCCCAACCAAGTTGACACATAAAATTAACCATCACAATCAACAATTTGCATTTTTTCCTATGTGAGAAATTAGCCTGGTCCAATATATCTAGATATTCCACACAGTTTTCCCTTATTAACTTTATATTCTTGTGAATTGGAAAATAGGGAAAGATGAGGTGATGCAAAAAAATTGGCAGGGAATAGAGATAGACATCAGTTTTCCATCTCAAAACACCCTAAATTACAACTTGTGCCATAACTTTAAGTTTCCCAATGTGTGATCATTCCAGGTAGTGCATGGACAAACATTTTTAATTGTTGGGTATTTATTTTAAGGGATAGTAGAAAAAATATAACCAGCATGTCAAAACTTAGACAATAGATATTATTTCTTAGGATGAGGCTATGTATAAAAAAGTGTCCATTGAAAATATATTATGTAGATAATAGTACAGGGGTGACAAAAAATACAAACATTCTAACAAACATTCGAAGAATAATTAATACTAATCCTTATCAAATTCTTCTAAAATATAGAAGAGGAGAGCGAACACTTCCAAACTCATTTTACAAGGCTGGAATTACCCTCATACCCAAACTAGACAAGGACACCACAAGAAAAGAAAATTACAGGCCAACATCCCTGATGAACATAGATGCAAAAATCCTCAACAAAATATTACCAAATCAAATTCAACAGTACACTAAAAGGACCATATGCCATGATAAAGTGGGATTTATTCCAGGATGAAGGTTGGTTCAGCACCCACAAATCAATTAATGTGATACACCACATTAACAAAACAAGGGTAAAAATCATATGACCATCTCAATAGATGCAGGAAAAGCATTTGACAAAATTCAATATCCATTTAAGATAAAAACTCCCAACAGAGTAGGTAGAGTGAATATACCTCAAAATAATAAAGGTCATATATGACAAGCCCACAGCTAACATCATACTCAATGGTTAAAAGCTGAAAGCTTTTCCTCTAAGATCAGGAACAAGACAAGGATGCCCCCTTCTCACCACTTTTATTGTATTGGAAATCCTAGCCAGAGTAATTAGGCAAGAAAAAGAAATAAAAGGCATCTGAATTGGAAAAGAAGAGGTAAAACTGTCACTATTTGCAGATGACATGATATTACATATATAAAACTCTAAAGACTCCACCAAAAAACTGTTAGAACTAATAAATAAATTCAGTAAATTTTCAGGATACAAAATCAACATATAAAAATCTGTTGTATTTCTACACACTAATAACAAACTACAAGAAAGAGAAATTAAGAAAACAATCCCATTTATAATTGCATCAAAAAGGATAAAATACCTAGGAATAAATTTAACCAAGGAGGTAAAAGACCTATATATTGAAAACTATAATATGTTAATGAAAGAAATTGAAGGAGACACAAATAAGTGGAAAGATATTCCATGCTCATGGATTGGAAGAATTAATATTGTTAAAATGTCCATACTTCCCAAAGCAATCAATAGATTCAATGCAATCTTGATCAAAATTCCAATGGCACTTTTCACAGAAATAGGACAAACAATCCTAAAATTTGTACGAAACCATAAAAGACCCCAAATAGCCAAAGCAATCTTGAGAAAGAAGAACAAAGCTGGAGGCATCATGCTTCCTGATTTCAAACTATATCACAAAGCTATGGTAATCAAAACAGTATGGTGTTGGCATAAAAACAGACACACAGATCAATGGAACAGAGTAAAGAGCCCAGAAATAAACCCATGCATATATGGCCAATTAATTTATGACAAAAGAGCCAGGAATATACAATGAGGAAAGGGCAATCTCTTCAACAAATGGTGCTGGGAAAACTGGTACATGCAAAAGAATGAAACTGGACCACTGTCTTACACCATACACAAAAATTAACTCAAAATGGATTAAAGACTTGAATGTAAGAGCTGAAACCATAAAACTCCTAGAAGGAAACATAGGCAATAAGCTCCTTCACATTGATCTTGGTGATGAATTTTTGAATCTGACACCAAAAGCAAAGGTGGCAAAAACAAAAATAAACAAGCAGGACTACATCATACTAAAAAGCTTCTACACAGCAAAGGGAAACCATCAATAAAATGAAAAGACAACCTATTGAATGGGAGAAAATGTTTGCAAATCATATGTCTGGTAAGGGGTTAATATCCAAAATATATAAAGAACTCATACAACACAATAGCAAAAAAAAAAACGCGATTAAAAAGTGGGCAGAGGATCTTAATAGACATTTTTACAAAGAAGACATACAGATGGACAACAGGTACATGAAAATATGCTCAACATCACTAGTCATCTGGGAAATGCAAATAAAAACTGCAATGAGTTATCACCTTGCACATGTTAGAACGGCTATTATCAAAAAGACAGGAAATAGCAAGTATTGGTGAGAATGTGGAGAAAAGGGAACTCTTGTGCATTGTTGGTGGGAATGTAAATTGGTGAAGCCACTATGGAAAACTGTACGGAATTTCCTCAAAATGTCAAAAATAAAACTACCATATGATCCAGCAATTCCACCTCTGGGTATTTATCTGAAAAAAATGAAAACACTAATTCAAAAAGATATTTGCACCACAATGTTTATTGCAACACTACTTATAATAGTCAAGACATGGAAATGACCTAAGTGTCCATTTATAGATGAATGGATAAAGAAAATATGGTCTATATATACAAGGGAATATTATTCAGCAATAAAAAAGAATGAAATATTGTCATTTGCAACAACGTGGGTGGACCTGGAGGACATTATGCTAAGTGAAATAAGTCAGATAGAGAAAGACAAATATTGTATGATTTCGCTTACATGTCATATTTAAAAAACCAAAACAAACAAATAAAAAACCCAAGCTCATGGATGTAAAGAACAGATTGGTGGTTGCCTGAGGCGGGGGGGGGGGGGGGGGTAGGTGAAATGGGTAAAGGGTGTCAAAAGGTACAAACTTCCAGTTATAAAGTGAATAAGTCATGGGGATGTAATGTACAGGATGTTGACTATTGTTAGTAATACTGTATCATATATTTGAAAGTAGCTAGTAGAGTGGATCTTGAAGGTCCTCATCACAAGGAAAAAAAATTGATAACTACATATGATGATGGATGTTAATTGGACTTCTTGTGGTGATCACTTTGAATGTATACAGATATCAAATCATTATGTTGTACACCTGAAAAAAAAACCCAACAACTATTGTTCTAAAGAAAGTCAAGACTCTGGGCCCAAAGAGTGAGCCCTGCATGAAACTTTTCCTGCCTAGCAGGGCACCGGATCCCATACAGGGCTTATGGTCTGGGGGATGAGGCTTGGAGGAGGAAATTTTGGATAGTTTTTTTTAATTGACAACTGCAGTCTCTGTGGCCCATATTGAGAAAGCAAAGTCTCTGAGGTCCTCTGATTGGCTGGCATCATCCGGGCTCATCTGTTAGGCCATGGGTAAGTGCTGAGCTGGGTTTTCGTGGGTTTTCCAAGGAGTGATGTTTGCTCTGTGACTGATTTAGGAATGTGGTGCCCTAGATGTTCACACTATGCACTTGTGGCTCCTTGTACACTTGTAGGATTAGGGTGATCAAGAGGCCCTTTAGTGCAAGCCAGGCCTATGCCACTGTCAGCAGGCTAGGCAGCCTTACCAGGATTTGTCACTGTCCTAAACATATTCCTTCCCAACACACTTTTCAGCTGTGTACACCCACCTTTGCCTGTCTCTATAACCCTTGCTAAATTTACTGGGTGATGAAGACTATTCTAAAACCTTATCTACATGAGATATACTAAGAAATCTTTCTGGAAAGGATGAGGGCAGAAAAGTAGAAAATGGTTGTGCTAAGGCCAGGATCACCATGCTGGGCTATACACATATAACACTGACATTTGAATCACTTTTCTTCATTTTGAATGCTGATCCTTTCAACTGCGGTTCTTCCAATCTCCTCAGGCATAGGTAGCAGGAGCAAATTTTATAGTTACAAACATTGTGTGCAAATTGTGATGTCTTAAATTTACTAAAATTTAAGTTATTTTTTTATCTTGGACCTCTATTATAGTTAGTGGCAAAAACTTAAAATTAGACATTCAGATCAACTGAGTAATTTTATTTTTTAAGCCAATTTAGAGTTTTGTCCCTTCTGTCCTCTCTCTCTGAAATGACAGATAAGTTCTGGAAATGCAAGGGTTAATATTCACACGGCTTTCAGGCTTTAAGTGGAGTGGGCATTTAGTCTGCAGCCACCTTCTGTCGTTAATTGTCTTTTGCTGGTGCGTAATTCATTTCTTCTGACTTTGGGCACTGGCTTTTAGCCCTCCTTCATTCACAGAGATGTCTGTTGCCCTCCTGGGCTCTGATTCTTAATCTGAGTTTTCTATACCTGACTATCAGCCCCAATGACTGGCTGGTGCACTCACACACACACACACTCTTTCTCTCTCATATCCAGACCCTTTGTAAGGAAGGACTTAGGAAGCATTTAAATGTTTTTTGTGCCTGCTGCTCCAGGAAACCAGAGAGGGGGCCACCCTCTCAGGCCCTTTCCACCTCGACCTACCCTGGTATCATTTATACTCTCTGCCTGATAGAACATTTTAGCAGAGGTTCTCCCCCATGAAGACTGCCACTCCTTCACCTCCGTGATCTCCACTCAAAGAATTAAACGCAGATCATATACACATATACAGGGACTCCTCCAATCATACTTGTCTGAGATTTCTGTAATCCATCCCCCTGCCATGACAGAGTTTAGTGTGGTGAGGGCACTGGGCCTCTACTGAGATAGCTTATAAAGTTAGGTTACAGGGAAAACATCAATTGGAAAAACGGTTAGAGGATTTTTATGCAAACTCATGGTTCCACAATGCAATGTTTTTTCTTTCCTGATAGTTTTGCCATAGGGCAGGAAAAATAAATGGGAGTCAACAGAGGTGCTCCAAAAATGACTGGGAGCAATAAGGAAATGTAATATCTTCTCTGAGATAACTGTAAGCAAGCAGTTAAAGACAGGGAAGCAGAAAAAGGGAAAGGTCAAGAATTCTAAAGCCCCAAACTCTAAGACCTGAAAACCATTGCTGCCTGTATCTGTATAGCAAATGGCTTCTTCTGGCTTTTAAAATGTTCTAGGATAACTGAGAAATTTGACTTCTACTTTAACCTGGAAAGAGAATAGAAACTAAATTAAGCAGCAATGAAAGTGGTTAAAAGTTAATGAGAAAAGTTGCTCTCAGAGTTTCATATTTCTTTAATGTCGTTCTATATTTTGTTGTGATATTTAAGCCCCATATTTTGATAGTTATATCTTTCCATAGAAAAAATGACTCATGTTTGAATTTAGCTCAACAATAAAAAAGTTTACCTATTTATACTAGGGGATGGCAAACTATGGGTAATGGGACAAATGTGGCCCACTACCAGCTTTTGTAAATAAAGTGTTATTGAAACATGGTCATGTCAATTTGTTTGCATATTGTCTATAGCTGCAACGACAGAATTGAGTAGTTGCAACAGAGTGGATGACCCACAATGCCTCAAATATTTACTGCCTGGCCATTTACAGCAATAGTTTGTTGGTTCCTGCTTTATATGGTGAGTCCATAATCCAGACAGCATCATCCACCTGGTGGCAAAGTATATGAATTACAGGCATAGTACTTAGAATGAAAGAGATTCTGCAGGACCTGTCTAATAAAATTACACTTCAAATTGATAGGAAACACAATTTGTTAGTTAGGAAACATCATTCATCTCTTTTCTCCCCAACTGCTAATGAAATATGCTAATTAATAAGAGAATATCTTAGTCTCCTTTTCCTTGGCTGGTCATATTGAAAAGATGAATCTTTAAAAATTATCAGAGTGAGACCTATGAAAAATGGTTCAATCCTTGTTTTTCTTAATGAGAACTCGCTCTGAGTACCAGCACTTCTTATGATTATTACCATTTTCTTTGATCTGTCCCATTTCTATCACTAGTACTGGCACGGTCTGAATAGTTTATGTCTAAAATTTTAATCTTTTTCTTCCTTACAAACAACATATTACGCTATTATTTGATATTGTGCCCACCATACCTAAACCAGTGGTTCTTGACCCTGGCTGCACATTAAAATCATTTGCAGAGTTTTCCAAAAGTGTCAAAGCTCCAGCACCACCCCTCAGTAATAAAATGAAAATTTATCAGGTTGGTGACAAAGGCATCAGTCAAATATTCCCCAGGTGATGCTATGTATAGCCTGGGTTGAGAACCCAAGACCTAAGCATAACTAATCTGTGCTCATGAAGTGCATTTTCATGAGTTGGAATATAACCTTTGGTATTTACCAGAAAAAGCAAAACAACATCAAATCTGGGAACTCACAGAATCATTCTCTAGTCCTCCAAATGGCAAACTAGATGGATATTCAGACATACTAATATGAAAATATACATACCCAGGAAAAGTGTCTAGGACATTATCAATTACAAGTTAAAATGAGAAAAGCATTTCTGTGAATAAATTACTTTCCTGGAAAATGGAGGCAGATATGGTTGTGTGATTTCCTCCAATATTTTTGAACATTAAAAAGAAAAAAAAAAGCCCAACTTTGAGGAGTGGCTTTTGCTTTGTTTGTTTCTAATTGCAGACAGGACCCAGCCTGGTTGTAGCTCTCCTTCTTCAAGTGCTCCTCTCAATCTCCTTGGACACTTCAGGCAGTTGTCAGATAACCATCTCCAGCTTTTCTGTAAGCTGTGGTTGTAGAAACAGAGACTTATGTGCCCTGCTTCAAGAGTTCTTGAAATCACTCGTCCTATGGGTACCTGAAGCTTTCCTTTACACATTTTCCTTTCCTATCTTTGCGCTTCAGTGCTTCCGTTCCACTGCTTCTCGATGTCTCTCTTTACCCAGGCCTCATTCAAATTCACTTGGAGGTTCATGCTGTCAGCCTCCTGGCTTGCCTGCTTATTTCTCTAGCTCTTCTCCCTCCCAGCTCCTTCTGACATGCTTTACCTTATCTCAAAGTGGTAAGCAGTTTTCTTCATACCTTTCAGACAGATCAGAGTTTAGGTTTCGTTTTTTTCATTCTCAAACTAGCACTTTTCTATCATATGTACACTTGATTATATCTTTCAGCTTCCATCTAAGTAAGCCCCATGCTCATCTTCAATCTGTAGGAATCTGTCTCGTAATTGATAGTGACATCTGGGCAAGAAACATCTTAATCACTTTCTATTATTTGCATAAATCTTCCATAAAATACAAAATGGGTTTTTAACCTTACTAATGAATAAACATGTTAGCCCATACAGGTGAAGCGTTCATTGCTTTTCTCAGTTAACATTTTGAATGACAGCCTGATACAGGTGAGCTGTCAAATTTGGGCGTGTCTCTGAAATTTGGCTTCTTTACCCATTCAATCCTTCATTTTCCAAATGATCTAACTTGTCACAACAGCAGCTTTGAAAATTTTCATTCTTAAGGACAGAATATTTTTACACAGAGTTGAGTTAATTTTATTCAAGAATTTTAATAAATCAAACATATATCTTTTCTCATTCAATCCAGCATAGACAGATCTTAAGGCCTTGGTTAATGTCTAAGGGATTGTTAAAGGGCATAACATTACTCACCTATATCTTTGCAGAGTATATATATATATACATACACATATATATACATACATATATACACACACATACACCCCATATATAAATTCCAAGTAGCTGCTAATTAAATAATTATATAATTTGACTTTGAAGTATTCTTTACTTTACTGTATGTTTTTCTTTAAGATGATGTTAAACTAATTAATGATCTCAAAACACATACAAACTGATAGTGGAGGAAAGCAACCTAAAGCATAATGAATGATAAATGAGTTTCTGGAGGATCATCCACAAAGTAGGTTAGTTACGTACACATAATGGAAAGTTGATAGTAAGTTGTAAGTTTTCCTTATTTAGAACATGTGAAAAGCATGATGCCTGCCATAACCATTATAATTGTAGAACCTCAGGGTTAGAAGTGGAACATTTACACCTAAATGTTTATTATCCAGAACTGAATACAGTAGTCTAGGTGCAATGCACCCCCATCTCTCATCTCACATATTTTAGTGGTCATGTTGTATCACACTGTACTTGAAGTAGACCAAAATGCAATAAATGTTTCTTCAGTTATACTTTCCCTAAGCTTATTTTCTCTCATCCTGTTTTTGTGCAGTTGATTGTGTGGTCCCTGGTGCGATTTTTCTTTTATTCCTAGCAAGCATCACTATTATCCTCTAGGGGGGAGCTCTTCTACCCTACTCCGTTGCTATTCAACATGTGGTCTGAAGAACCACAAGTGTCAGCATGAACCGGGCACTTGATAGAAATGTAGAACATCTGGTCCCATCCCAGTCAACAGAATCAGGATTTGCATTTTAGTAAGATCCCCAGTTCACTCATTTTCATATTAAAGTTAGAGAAACACTGCCGTCTACACTCCACCTTTTCTCTCCCTCTTTCAATTCTCCCTCAAGGGAGGACAAGAGTCAAAAGCATTTGACTGGCTACTCCATTAACAGATAGAACTTTTCAATGAGAAGTGTAAAATAACTGAAGAATAACATCCCACATGATAATAATCTCTTTTTTGATGAACTTCCTTCAATGGCACAGGAGGTAAGCTAGTTTAGCTATGTATCAGTTAGATTCTGCGTTTCAGTTGTACTCCTTCCATTATCTTATTGTGAAATTTTGGGCAGGGGCACTTTGCTGGGTTCCTGTGACAGAGAAAAAATATGAAACGAAGAGATGTAGTTTATGAAGTAAATATATGTTGAGGTATAGTGTAGTAGTTAAGAGCATGAGCTCTGAAGAAAGACTCCTAGACTCAAATCCTGCCTCCCTCATTCATTAGCTGTGTGACTTTTGTCAAATTGCTTAACCTCTCTATGCATAACATGGATGATATTAATAGTACTTACTTTATGAGTCTGTTATAAGAATAAAGGAGTTGATGTGTAAAACATATAGAACCAGTGCCTAGCACATGATAATTACTTAAATTAAAAAACAAAACTATTACTATTCTTGGGCATTAGGGAACCTCTATTTCCAAGAGTGCAAATAAAAAATTGTAAAACGCTCTTAGGAAACCTCTATGTTTACCTGGAAGCCAGGTGCTCCCAGGAACTAGAATACTGATAGGCAGCTGTTTTAAAAATTAAGATTTTAGGGTAATTCCCAAGATTTAAGAGCAGAGATCCTACAGATGATATCACAAACTACTTATGATGCCAACTGATTGAAGACAAGATATCAAATCAGGGGTTTGGAAGCTATGGTTTAAGTCATAGCAGAGTGCATTAATGTCAACTGCCTATCCCATAGGGCTAAGCTTGAGTTTACAATATATTTACCTCCATAAAGAATGGGTTAGATTTGTTCCACCCCAAGATCGCCAACTGTAGTCTAAACCTCAGGCAGCCATCTTGAAAGTGTGCACTGATGCTCACAACTGTGGCATGAGAGCATATCTACTTCCATTTCTGAAAACGTTAACGCAGAGTGCGTACCTTAGCGGTTGGTTGTGCGTTGTGTGTCAATCATACCCATTTCAGTGTTGGTATTTTCTTACTCTTGTACCTCACCAACAATATATAGCTTTTTAAAACTGCAAGGAAGGAGGGAAATGCATTTGGAAGAGAAAATACATTTGCTCTGCTTCTCTGAGCTCTCCATCCTCTAAACTTTAAACCCCATATTCACCCTCCAGAGGAGTGGCAGCAATTTTTTCATGAGGAAAGACAACCTACCTACCAATGGCACAAAACCTGGTCCATTTTCAGTGCTGAGGGTCTCCATTTTCACGAAGAATAGTAACCCAGTCTTTTCACTTTACATTGCAGTTTTAATCTGATCAACTCAGTTCTTTGAGTTCAATGTTAGCAGACTAATTTGTGAATCCATCTCCATGCCAAAATTGCTAAAATCCACAAGAAAACAATAACACCAACAAAAACCTCAACCCATAATGTGTAATTAAATAATTTTTTTTCAGTGGTTTCCTAGTAAAAAGTTCTTCAGTGACATAGTTCCCAACAACCTAGGGGCACAACCCAGAGGTATCCAGAATTCTCACAAAGTTCCCAAAGGAGGTTGACTTTTTTTTCCTTTGTCTGCTCATAATTGAACTCAGAGTGGGCTCACCATACTGAGTCATCTGTTCCCATTCAGTTTACTTCTCCAGCTTGTGACATCATTTGTTAACTTAAATGAATCAAAGACTCTCTAAGCTTTTCGTTTCAATAGATAACCAACAGAATCATAGTTAGGGTGAACATTGTGTAGCCCCAGCTGCTGGAGGTGCTGTCAGAATACAGCCTTCCACTCTCAGCCCCTTCGGGATTGCCTTGGTTTCAGAGAGATGCCTCACTCAAGGCCATACTCCTTCCTTCTTGTGGTAGCAATGGTGTTCTGGTAAATGTTTAAGAACTGGCTCTCCAATAAAACAAACAAACAAACAAACACACACACAAACAACCCTGATTTGTAATCTTTGCTGATTGATTTCTGATTTTCCTGATGTAAATGCTCCCTCCATTGCTGATTTCAAGCTAGTGATGTGACTGACTTCACTGAATGCAGAGTTGGTAATACACACAATTAGCTCAAGTGAACTGGGATGAGGAGCTCGAGCACACCACTGCCTGGTGGCCCAATATCCAAAGTCTCATTATGTGGGAGTAGAGAAGCCTGGCTAACTCAGGACAACTCAGAAGGGACTTTCCTGAGGTTGACTGAGACTGTTGTTAGGCTAGCATCATAGCTCAACCTTTCCATCTACCCAATTCTGCTTCCTTACCACACCACCCCTCCACAGAGATTGGTCTCAAGGACATTCCTTAATAAGCATCCTGCATTCTAAATTCCGTCTGCTTCCTAGGGAATGCAACCTGTAACAACAATTTTTTTCATCTCCACGTGTGCTGCCATAGATTCCCTTCTGTTCTAAAAAAGAAACGTCACGTGCTTTTATACTTTTTGTAAAACAGAGAATCCAATTTAAATATTAATAGCAGGGCACCAGATTTGTAAAGAAGACAATTGGAATTACAATTACAGATTTGTCTTATAGGCTAATCGAAACCTTCATAAGACATAGCAACATTCTCTAAAATCTGAGTATCTTTTGAGACTTCTGAGTCAGAAATAACACTTACAGAAAACTTTTATAACACAAAATACCGTCTGCCTTTCTGCAAATGCAGGGAAGAAGGAACGATTTTCTCCTTCCTGTTGTCATAAAAGTTATTTCATAAGCAGTTAGAAGAGCTTGCTATGTCAAGGATGACAACTGGAATTACATGAACTAACATCACAGAGAAAAATATCAGGCTGGAGTAGCCCAAAACTTTCATGAAAAAGTTTCTTGTGAAAAGAAAGAGCAGAGAATGAATTTCAACAAATGGTCTGTGGTGCATGTAATGCTATGCACCTACACTTTGATCCTGTTCACAAGACTCTTTTTGACCTGGTGCCAGTTCCTGCGATGTCCATGTCACCTTTGAGGGCACAGATCACTCCACTCTCAGGAAACATCTTGAGATTGTCTCAAGTTCTCTCTACCTAGGCTTACCCTGTAGCCACTTGTACTTCCATGCCACTCTTGAACACACAAGTCTCATTCTGGAAACTTTGTAGCTATGGCCTCACACCAGTAAACACACTCCAAATCTCTATACACAAGCCACAGTCACTTCTATTGTGGTGGTTTGCTGCCTCACTGGGACCCATGAGGCACACGTACAACCAGATTCATGGACTCCATTAGATTTGTTCACAATCCCACTCATTCTCTACTCCACTCAATTATACTGTTATAAATGGGACTATCTGCAGAACATGAGGACATAAAATGGCATAAGAGAAAGAAAGTTGCAGGACTAGCCGAACTTGCAGGGTGCCTATGTTGAGATGCGTAGAGTAAAACAACAATGAGTTACCCCCTAAAATCGTGTTTATAATGACTGATAATATTTGTAGGGAACCAACTAGAAGTCTGGACACCACCCATGGGGACTGGCCCCCAGGAACTAATGTCCTTAAGGGACGTAGCAGATATATAGTGATACTCAGACACACACTTTGTTATCTGCTCTGTTGGTAAGTGTGTGTGTAAGAAATGTTGTACCTAAAACTAAGGTTAAAAAAAATCAGGGGATGAGGGCCGCGGGGGACATGCATGATAACAATTCAGACTGTTGGACTGATTGCAATACCCTTCCCCTCAGCTCTAAGCTTAATTGACACCTTCTCCATGATTCCCCAGCTAGCGATTATCCATTCTCTTTGAAAATGAGCTCCACTCTATTTGTACTTCTCTTAAGACAGGCAAGTTCCTATCATATACAATATTTACAAACTTACATTGTTTTGCCCTTACTCAATGATAAGTTTTCCAAGGGCAGGATTCATATCTGATTCTGTATGTCTCGGTCCCCTCACCTAGCATCTTGCTTCCTATATGTAATCAGTGTATATCATTGAAGAAATGAACCAACGACAGCAGTAATTTGGGCCTGATTGCGGTGCAGCTTTCAGGAGTAGCAGGCAGAGGGGACCCTTTCTGCTGTGAGATCTAAGCATTGGAGCGCAATGCCTCATCACTGCGTTACAGTGGCATTGTCCATTAGAAACGAACCATGGAAACATTGAAGTCCTGTGTCAGAGTTTGAGCTCTAGATTTTTGACATGATTAATTTATTGGCCTAGTTAACAATAATGGAACACTAAAAGAATACTTGCACACTTTATAAATTGATAAAGAATGCATTTAATTTCATGATTATCCATCTTCAAAAGGGAAAAAGGATGAATCATACGAATGATAATTGCAACAGCAACCATGTGGCCATCTGTTTTGAGCACCTGCAATGTGCTAGACAATTTACATATTAATTAATTATCAAGAAAAAGTTATAATAGTTCATCTATTAATATAAACGTTACATGATAGACAAGACGGCCTAGGTTTATAAGAAAAGAGTTTGCCTAGAGAAAGGGAGTCTGGATTACTAACGAAATACTCTCTTGCTGCCCTCCCTCCAGACTGGTGTTTGTCTACAATGAGCCTGCCTTGTGGGGCAAAGGGGCTACATTGTACATGGAAGCTGCAATACAATTCCTACAGAAACTCTCCGGTTCCTATAAGCACCACAATTTCACCTTGAATAAGTGGCATAAGTCGATTCTACACAAAGAAATTAGACACAGCAGAGCTGTGTATGTATAACTGAGAGATATGAGGATATAACACAATACATATGCTTATAGCTTATTTAGATCAAATATAATAAATTAATTTGCATTCAGCTTATAAACTCAATATATCCATAGTAATATAGTAGCTAATAGAAAAGGTGACAATACTCCTAGGTACATTGAATGTACCTTGTTATTAACTGTTTTCATACTACTTTTCTAGTTATCCTTTATCTGCATTCCATGCATGGTTTGCCTCCAGTTTGTTTCTGTTCAGCCTTGGCCCCATTGCTCCTGCTTATACTGTGCTGCTTTTTCAAATATTAGCTATTATCACAGATTTCGCACACTTCTATTTGTTTCCTCAATACTAAAGCAGTTCTTCATTTTTTTTCCCTTGGCGAATTCTGTCTCCTAATATCAAAAATATTTTCTAGGTACCCTGATTTTCTGTCTCTTCCTGAAATAGCTGTGGGAAGCTGATCATGACATAAATAATGTGTTGAGTCATTGTGGAGGTTCATTGAGGTACAGCGCATGTGACTGGCACTGAGGCATTTAGCAAATGTTAATCTCCCCTCCCACACCCTCATTTTCCTGTTATATAAGTTATAGTTATTATTACAGTTTCTGGCCCTGGCTAATTTCACCTCATTGCTTCAGAACAAAATTCTTTAGGGGAACGAATTATTCCTATTGAACTCGTTGTATGCATTAAACAAAGCAAGACCTAAAACCAACAGGTTTGCAATGTATTTACATCATTTCCAATGCTCAATAATCCATACATCATTTTCTTATGCACTGTTCATTTTCACCTCATAACAACCATCTGAGGTAGATAATAATGGTGAGAGAAACTGAGGCACAAAGACATTAACAGCTTGCTTAAGGTCACCCATCCAACTAGTGGAAGAGCTGGGATATGCTCTTTTCCTGTTTCTCAACTGTTCTTTCCACTAAAATGTGATGTTTCCCAAAGAAATCTTTGTAAACAATCCTTTGAAAGTTAAAATACACATAATACATACAAAATCACCTAGCTTACCAAGTCTATATTGGGCATGGGGATCCCTGTTCTCAGCTGGAAAGACTCCATTTTGCAAAAGACTGGTATGGCATTTAGGGTAAACCTAATTTATAAAAACAATACATCTAAATAGTTCTCAGTCAGAAACAGCCAGGCAACAGCCCACTTGATCCAAAGCCAATTTCCAGAGCCAATTTTTCCCAAACCACAGCAAGGCAGGATAGAGCAGCCATAATTATTTCTATGAGATAATCCTACCACCTCAGGTCTGCTAAGGTGCAAGTGAATACACTTAATTGCTCAGCTGTGTATTTGCTTGAATGTAATCAACCACTTACTGGGAGTTGCTGTCTAACTATTAGGATATTGGCACAAGAAAAGCTAAATAAATTAGAGAGGTTTCACTCTCTATAAAGCTGCCTTTGGAAGGAAAGTGTCTTCCATGTTCAGAGCCAGTGGGAATTGGAAGGGAATGAGGTTGGAAGTCAGGCTACAGTCATAACAAAATGCTTACACCTCATGGGCACTGCCTCTTCCCTGTTAACACAGGGCATGGCCCAGAGTCACTGACTTCTGGAGACTGCTCATCTCTCATTCTGGAGCAATGGCCAGTTGATCAAATGCTCCTATTACCCACGGAGCCAGCATCAGCGTGAAATGAGTTGTGCTTGATGAACAAGGAGCACAAGAGGCTTGTTTTTATAGCATGAATAACATCTGTTCCTTCAAGCATGAATATGACAACAAGGGGAGGAGATGGCCAGACAAGGCAGAAAAACAAACATCATGATGTCTGGTCTCTGGGGTAATCATGTTGATATCTGGGTGTTTATCTTTTGTCCTCAGGCCTTCATGCAGTGCAGCTTGACCACACACTGCCCAAGGGCTGTAGCTATGAGAAAAGCTTCAAGCCCATGGGTTGCTGCAGTGAAGGGTCCATGGGCTCATTTAAAAAATAATAAAAGGGGGGCTGGCCCCTTGGCATAGTGGTTAAGTTCATGCGGTCTTCTTTGGTGGCCTGGGGTTCACAGGTTTGGATCCCCAGCATGGACCTAGCACCAATTGTCAAGCCACGCTGTAGCGACATCCCACGTAAAATAGAGGAATATTGGCACCGATGTTAGCTCAGGGCCAATCTTCCTCAGTACTACTACTACTACTACTACTACTACTACTACTACTACTACTTCTACTACTACTACTTCTTCTTCTACTACTACTACTACTACTAATAAAAGGATAACTATGCCTTTTCTCCTAAGAAGAGACCTTTCTGAGGAAAGATTGGAAGGAGAGGTCACCTCAGGTAATAGCCACATTTAAAAGAAAGTCTCTAAATGTGAAATGATGAGTCTTCTAAGACTAAAGGACCCACTGCTGAGGTTTTATTCTCAGACCTTAAGTGACTCTTTAATGTTTTGAAGGCTCTATCAAATGCGACCTTCTTTCACCTATTGTCCCAGCCTCCAGTTCATCTCCATTTATTATCCCCTAACCACAGCTCCAGAACTTAAGGTGCTGTTTTGTTGGCTCTTTGCTTGCTTGTTTGCTTGACTGTTTATTGGCTTGTTTGCTTCCTTGCTTGCATATTTGTATTCAGAATTATATCAGTATTTAAAACTGTATCAATTGTATGTATCGTAATAAATAGTAAAAATGCATTCTTTGCTCAACAATGTGCTGGTCACCTTGGCTTTTGTAATAAATTGTATCTTTCAAGCTTGGCCTTCAAAGTTCTCTATTCATGTGCTCACATCTTCTCTCCAATCCAATCACTTGCTGTTTCCTGATCTATTTTAGCCAAGAAGCTCACCTCTATGTTCCTTGCTGTTTTCCATCCTCAAGCAGCACCACCTATAATTTGTGGGGCCCAGTGAGAAATGAAAATGTGGGAGCTCATGTTTAAAAAGCAGGAAAAAAGTGCCACTAAGGGTAATAAAATATAGTTTTTCCTTTCTTCTGTGGTTTCTCTCGCAAATGGTCACGATGTTTTTAATTTGCTATTTAATTTATTCTAAGTAAAGCAAAATTAAAATTTTTAATCATTAGCATGTATTTTACTATTCATCTTTATATTGCGCAATGCCAATTTTAAATGCAGATATAGGAGCACTTAACTTATTTACAGAATCACTGCAATTACGCAATTCATTTTCATAGTTTGTACAAGCTTTTATCATAACACAAAACTAACTCAGCTGTATTTATTTCACTTCTTAATATGAGGACATTTACCAATATTTTCTGCCTTTGGCTTACTGATGAGTAAGGAGGGCCTGAAAGGCAAAGGAACTACGGGTCTCCCTTTCCCTCTATGTCATCATTTTCAGTTTAAGTGGTTGGCTAATACAGGAAAGCAAATGAGTAAGAAAGAATATGATAGGTTTCCTTGATTCTGCTTGTTTTTTAGAACACCCTTACCTTTTTTCTGCGTGTTTGAAGCAAGTGTCTGTTGGAACAGAAAGCATGATCTCTCTAGGCTGTCAGCAGCCCCCATTCCCTTGCTTACTTAGTCATAGATTTAACACTTATCTTATACTTATTTTGAGTCTCACTGAACTCCACACATCATGGGGCCACTGGAATTCTGTGCCCATAGGGGCATCTTGAATGCTGTAAATGAACAGGAGCACAAGGAACAGTAGACACACGTATTGCACATATGTCCTTGGAATTCACTTACAAAACACAAGTTCAAGGATAAAATAATTAAAAATTTCAAGACAGTGACAGCAGAGCATTAAACCAAGTGTGGGACCCTTCTGAATGTGGGGCCCTATTTGACTACACAGGTTGCATGCTCATGAAGCCAACCTGCCCTCAGGTCCATGATGATATCTTCACATCAAAGTACCCAACTTAGGTCATCAAAGGAAAATATTTACTGCTCAGTGAAGGAAAGGCAGTTGAGATCAATGACAGGGTAAGTTTCATGAGGGCAGGGACCTCATATAACCTCACAGATATAGTACGAACATTCCATAAATAATTGTTGAATAGGTAAAGAAATGACTATAACTTGATGGAAAAAAAGGACAGAAATAAAGAAAAGGAAAAGGAAAAATGGAACTACTACTACAAGGAGTGCAATGATTAAGAACACTGATTCTGAAGCCGTATCTCCTGGGTTCGAATCTCAGTTCTACCACAAACAAGTTGTGTCACCTTGGGTAAATTACATAACTTCTCTTGGTCTCAGTTTACTTATCTGTAAAATGGGGACAGTGATAATAACACCTGCCTTGTAGGGTTGTTGTGAGCATTAAATGAGTCAATGTATGTCAAGTGTTTAGAAGAGTGTCTGGCACAAATTAAGCACTATGGAAGTGTTAGCTACTATTATTATTTATCAATGTCAAGTCTCTAGTCATATTCTTTTCTGAAGTTTCTCCTTTACTCCTTACACAAGGCTGAGAGGCATACATCTGTATATCCCTTTTACAGATGAGGAAAATGAGGCTCAGAGAAACGATATCCTTTACCAAGTTTCCACAGCTAATAAGAGAGAATACAAGTGTTTTAACTCTATTTATATCCTGAACCATATGTCAATACCACCTCCTAATATAATCTTACTATGTTCCTCAAAATGTTTCCCAAAATGACCTATTTTTTTTCTATAAAATCTACAGCTTCTATAGCATGCCTCAGTTTATTTTACAGGTGCATTTATGAGAAAAATGACAAGTTTTTGGTATTCTAACCACTTAAAATATGAAGCAAACTACTTTTTGGAATCAAATGGTGAATGCTTTTGTAGGCTAAATGATCATTCTGCTATTTTTAAATTGGAATTATTTATTAGAATTTGTTTCAAAGGTAAGTAACCTCTATCAGCATATTGTTAGAGAATAACTGAAGTTTTTCTGTTAATGTCCACCTCTTTGTTTCTCCAAAGAAACATAGTGAGAGAAACTGAGGACTCCTTCATCTCACTAAGAAACAACACAGTAAAGGCCTAACCTTTTTATTTAGAAAGAACATCAGTTTAGGGATAATGAATTTGCAATCAGAACTGCCTTAGTTATTGCGTCACTGAGCCCCACTGTTCTCGGCCGGATGTCAAGTGAGAGATCCAGCCAGAGCCATAGTCTCCAAAGGATGGGATTAGGTGTATATTATCCTTAATATGCTAATCATTTTATTGTGGTAAACGTGACAAAATTTTTAAAGTGTTTCAACAATTCTCTCCCAAGCTTGATGCCTGAATCCTATTTTTTTTCAACAGTGCTCAGCTGGGTACATTCCTTCCATGGGGGTGTGGGTCTCAAGGTTCAATTTGACAATTGGAGAGCAACTTATTGACAGGTTAATATAAGGCAGAGATCATTAAAAGAAAAAAGCAAGATATCAAACAAGTCCAGTGTGATCAAATTTTGGTAAAGAGCAGCTATGGATATAAGTAGATATAGGTAGAACATATTCTGGAAGGATATGCAATAAAAGGCTAATATTGATAATCTAGGTTATAGAAATAAAATACCTTTGTTTTCTTATTTTTGCTTATCTGTAATCTCTAATTTTCTATGGTACACACATACTACTTTTGTGATGATAAATATTATTTTTAAATAAAATATTTATGGAACTATTCCAAAAAATTGAAGAATATGGGATACTCCCTAACTCATACTATGAGGCCAACATTACCCTGATACCAAAACCAGAGAAGGACAACACAAAGACAGAAAATTATACACCAATATCTCTTATGAACATAGATAAAATATCCTCAACAAAATATTAGCAAGTCGAATACAGCGCTACATTAAAAGAATCATACACGATGATCAAGTGGGATTTATTCCAGGGATGCAGGGATGGTTCAACTTCACAAATCAATCAATGTGATATGCCACATTAACAAAATGAGGAATAAAAATCACATGATCATCTCAATAGATGCAGAGAAAGCATTTGACAGGATCCAACATCCATTTATGATAAGAACTCTCAATAAAATGGGTATAGAAGGAAAGTACCTCAACATAAGAAAGGCTATATATGACAAACTCACAGCCAATATAATGCTTAACAGTGAAAAACTGAATGCCATCCCTCTGAGAACAGGAACAAGACAAGGGTGCCCACTCTCACCACTCTTATTGAACATGGTACTGGAGGTCTTGGCCAGAGCAATTAGGCAAGAAAAAGAAATAAAATGTACACAAATTGGAAAGGAAAAAGTGAAACTCTCACTGTTTGCAGATGGCATGATTCTATATAAAGAAAATCCTAAACAATCCACCAGAAAACTATTATAAATAATCAACAACTACAGTAAAGTTGCAGGGTACAAAATCAACAGACAAAAATCAGTCACATTTCTATACACTAATAATGAATTAGCAGAAAGAGAAGTCAAGAATACAATCCAATTTACAATCACAACAAAAATAATCTAATATCTAAGAATAAATTTAACCAAGGAGGTAAAAGACCTATATATTGAAAATGAAAAATAGTATTGAAAGAAGTCAAAGAAGACATAAAGAAATGGAAAGATATTCCATGCTCATGGATTGGAAGAATAAACGTAGTTAAACTGTCCATACTTCCTAAAGCAATCTACAGATTCCATGCAATGCTTATCAAAGTTCCAACAACATTTTTTCACAGAAATAGAACAAAGAATCCTAAAATTTATATGGAACAACAAAAGACCTTGAATTGCCAAAGAAACTCAAGAACAAAGAATGAAGCTGAAGGTATCACACCTCCTGATTTAAAAATATACTACACCAGTATCTTACACTATACACAACAATTAACTCAAAATGGTTTAAAGACTTGAATGCAAGATCAGAAACCATAAAACTCCTAGAAGAAAATATAGGCAGTATACTTTTTGACATCAGTCTTAGCAGTATCTTTTCAACTACCATGTCTACTCAGGCAAGGGAAACAAAAGAAAAAATAAACAAATGGGATTACATCAGACTAAAAAGCTCCTGCAAGGCAAAGGAAACCATCAACAAAACAAAAAGACAACCCACTAACTGGGAGAAAATATTTGCAAACCATATATCTGACAAACGGTTAATTTCCAAAATATATAAAGAACTCATACAATTCAACAAAAAAGCAAATAACCCGAACAAAAAATGGGTAGAGGATATGAACAGACACTTTTCCAAAGAATACATACAAATGGCCGACACATGAAAAGATGTTCAACATCACTAATTATTAGGGAAATGCAAATCAAAACTACAATGAGATATCACCTCATATCTTTCAGAATGGCTATAATTAACAAGACAAAAAATAACAAATGTTGGAGAAGATTTGGAGAAAAGGGAACCCTCATACACTGCTGGTGGGAACGAATGTAAATTGGTGAAGTCACTATGGAAAACAGTATGGAGATTTCTGAAAAAGTTAAAAATAGAAATACCATATGATCCAGCTATCCCGCTACTGGGTATTTATCCAAAGAACATGAAATCAACAATTCAAAGAGATTTATGCACCCCTGTTTTCATCTCAGCATTATTCACAATAGCCAAGACATGGAAGCAACCCTCACCCATCAACAGATGAATGGATAAAGAAGATGTGGTGTGTGTGTGTGTGTATATATATATATATATATATATATATATATATATGCACAATGGAATACTACTCAGCCATAAAAAAGACAAAATTGTCCCATTTGCAACAACATGAATGGACCTTGAGGTTATTATGCTGAGTGAAATAAGCCAGACAGAGAGAGACAAACACCATATGATTTCACTCATATGTGGAAGATAAACAAACGCATGGATAAGGAGAATAGATTAGAGGTTACCAGAGGGAAATGGGCTGGGTGGGTGAAAGGGTGGGAGGGTGAAAGGGATAAAGGGGCACATAAGTATGGTAATAGATAAAATCTAGACTATTGATGGTGAGCACAATGCAGTCTATACGGAAACTGATATATAGTAATGTATACCTGAAATTACACAATGTTATAAGCCAATATGATTTCAATAAAATAATTAAATTAAAAAAGTATATTTCTGGGAAGGTATGTTATAAGCGAAGGAGGATATAAAAAATCGCTTAATGATATTTCTTTGTCTGATGGTGTTTTTCTAGATCTCAGTGCACACAGCCTTTATCCTTTTTGCTTATTTGACAGTCTTTTATGTCCCCTGCCCCTACAGGTGGCATAGTAGATATTGGGAAACATTTATGTTTCTTCATAAATCTCCTTAGTTCAGTCTATCCTGTCTCCCAGCCAGCTCTTATAGCTCCAACTTTGGTTCTGCATACAATTAGCCCCTCAGCTTAACTGTCCTTGGGGCTTCAGGCTTCCCCCGTCGGCACTGGAGGTGCCTGTTCCAGGATGACATTGGTGTCGACAACATCTCTTTTTGTTCTTCTACAGCAGACCCAGTTCAAAGCCTAGAGGGAAGTGTCTTTGCACACACACACACATACACACATTATTCAATTATCTGTGGCAGAATAGACAAATGCATAGAGATAGAAAGCAGATTAGTGATTGCCAGGAGCTAAACGCGTGGGGAATGTGGAATGACTCCTAATGGGTATGGTGTTTCTTTTTGGGGTGATAAAAATGTTCTAAAATTAAATTGTAATGAATGCACAACTCTGTGAATATACTAAAACCCACTTCATTGTACATTTCAAATGAGTGGTATACGAAACATATTTTAATAAAGCTGTAAAAAATATCTGTGGCATTATTTTTTTATGACAGATCAACATTTTTGTTAGCCATGTTGTGGGTACACCACTTCCCCCTCCGTACCCTCCCCCCACCCCCCCATTTCCCTGCTAACCACCGATCAGATCTCCTTCTCAATATACTAATTTCCACCTATGAGTGGAGTCATATAGAGTTCATCTTTCTCTGACTGACTTATTTCGCTTAACATAATGCCCTCGAGGTCCATCCACGTTGTTGTGAATGGGCCAATTTCGTCTTTTTTTATGGCTGAGTAGTACTCCATTGTGTATATATACCACATCTTCTTTATCCAATCATCAGTTTCTGGGCATGTAGGCTGGTTCCACGTCTTGGCTATTGTAAATAATGCTGCGATGAACATAGGGGTGCAACGGACTCTTGAGATATCTGATATCAGGTTCTTAGGATAGATACCCAGTAATGGGATGGCTGGGTCATAGGGTATTTCTATTTTTAACTTTTTGAGAAATCTCCATACTGTTTTCCATAGTGGCTGTACCAGTTTGTATTCCCACCAACAGTGTATGAGGGTTCCTCTTTCTCCACAACCTCTCCAACATTTGTCGTTCTTGGTTTTGGATGTTTTTGCCAATCTAACGGGGGTAAGGTGATATCTTAGTGTAGTTTTGATTTGCATTTCCCTGATTAGCGATGATGAACATCTTTTCATGTGTCTATTGGCCATATTCATATCTTCTTTTGAGAAATGTCTGTTCATGTCCTCTGCCCATTTTTTGATCGGGTTGTTTGTTTTTTTGTTGTTAAGCAGTGTGAGTTCTTTGTATATTATGGAGATTAACCCTTTGTCGGATAAGTGGCTTGTAAATATTTTTTCCCAATTAGTGAGCTGTTTTTTTGTTTCAATCCTGTTTTCCCTTGCCTTGAAGAAGCTCTTTAGTCTGATGAAGTCCCATTTGTTTATTCTTTCTATTGTTTCCCTCAACTGAGGAGTTACAGTGTCCGAAAAGATTCTTTTGAAACTGATGTCAAAGAGTGTACTGCCTATATTCTCTTCCAAAAGACTTATTGTCTCAGGCCTAATCTTTAGGTCTTTGATCCATTTTGAGTTTATTTTGGTGTGTGGTGAAAAAGAATGGTCAATTTTCAATCTTTTGCATGTGGCTGTCCAGTTTTCCCAGCACCATTTGTTGAAGAGACTTTCTTTTCTCCATTGTAGGCCCTCTGCTCCTTTGTCGAAGATTAGCTGTCCATAGATGTGTGGTTTTATCTCTGGGCTTTCAATTCTGTTCCATTGATCTGTGGACCTGTTTTTGTACCAGTACCATGCTGTTTTGATCACTGTAGCTTTGTAGTATGTTTTGAAATCGGGGATTGTGATTCCGCCGGCTTTGTTTTTCTTGCTCAGGATTGCTTTAGCAATTCGCGGTCTTTTGTTCCCCCATATGAATTTTAGGATTGTTTGTTCAATTTCTGTGAAGAATGTTCTTGGGATTCTGATTGGGATAGCATTGAATCTGTATATTGCTTTAGGTAGTATGGACATTTTAACTATGTTTATTCTTCCAATCCATGTGCAAGGAATGTTTTTCCATCTCTTTATGTCATCGCCTATTTCTTTCAAGAAAGTCTTGTAGTTTTCATTGTATAGATCCTTCACTTCCTTGGTTAAGTTTATCCCAAGGTATTTTATTCTTTTCGTTGCGATTGTGAATGGGATAGAGTTCTTGAGTTCTTTTTCTGTTAGTTTATTGTTAGTGTATAGAAATGCTACTGATTTATGCACGTTAATTTTATACCCTGCTACTTTGCTGTAGTTGTTGATTATTTCTAATAGTTTTTCTGTGGATTCTTTGGGGTTTTCTATGTATAAGATCATGTCATCTGCAAACAACGAGAGTTTTACTTCTTCGTTACCTATAATCAACATGCTTCTTATTCACCTCTTGATGCTGTTGAGAACTTCCAGAATACACACTGATGTTGGCTTAATGGTCTTTATTAACTCTTCTGTTTCTAAAATTTTTAATATTAGCCTAAGATAAGGATTGCTTCTCAGAGAATCCCAGGATGTTTCCAAAGTAAATAGATATTTATAGGTATATTTAGTGTTGCGTTGGAAAAAACAAGGACAAGAACTCAGGAGTTCTGAATTCCTCTAAGTCTACTACTCCCAATTAGTGTGAACCTTGGTAAGCCGTTTCACCTCTTGGACTTGCATTTTTCTATCTGTAAAATGGGTGGATCAGACCACATGGCTGCTCAGCTTGCTTTCAACTTTAAAGTTCTGAGATTCTATATATATGGTCAAGTATTTGACTATTTTTGGAAATTAGATTACCCTTATAGAACATCACTACTTAGTTCTTTGTAAATAAAACTATTTTGAAAAGTTTAGGTCTTATTGTCAATTCTTGAATAATCTCACATATGTCTTGGTAAGTAAAATACCTAAAAGCCTAAAACATGATTAGGGGCAGATGTAGGGGTTTGGGAATAGTAAAATAAGTGTGTGTGTGTATGTGTGTGTATGTTCTTGGTTTCCAGCATGAAAGCTCTGGCATCTCTCCAGAAAGCATCCATCTGTCTTTTACCCAATGGCAAGGACTTTTTAAACCAAGCTGTGTTTTTCATGCCTTCTCTCCAAAAGACAGGAAGCAGCAGCCAGCTCAGCAGTGCTAACCTCTGATGGCCAGTACTGTTGTTTGTGATCATGGGCAGCCGAAAGCCAAGGCTGCAGAAACCACAGGAGATGTCAGTTCTGACACATGGGTCCCTGTTGTACCCAGAACTTGCACTGGCTGATGCAAGCCTTGCAGGTGCCCTTGGTTATGAAGGCAGAAGCTGGACTCTTAGAAGCAATCTGTGTTTTCAAGCCCTCTCCAGGGACCCTGAGGTGATGGGGCTGGGACAAGCCTGGGGATGGAAACTTTGTGGGGAACAAAGGGCTAAACAAGAGACCTTTTCCAACATTTTCGCTTGAGGGCTTAGTATTTTGAATGGTTTCAACACCTCCAAAATAAGATTCCCATGTTTTCCATGTCAGAGCTTTTAAATACTTTAAGCAAAAGTGCATTTGATTATGAGATTGGGTTCATCATGTTCAGAGAATTAAGTAATGCAACACTGTCAAAGAATGGAAAGTAATCCTAAAGCAAACCAAAATAAAATTGTAGGATTGTCTATTCTTTTCTTTCTAATCTCCCTATCTTGCATCCTTTCCACTTGTGATTAAAGCCATTTCCAATTAACACCAAAGAGAACAGATCTTGCCTGCTCATGTTACTCCCTCAAACTGTCTTCAGTACTCTGCCTGGTCTGTGCCTTCCTAACATATTCTAGTAAATTCTTAGTATTATTCCTTTTCCCTCCCCTAACAAGCTCTCCCTTTTTGAAACTAATTCCTGATAGCAGCAGCTCTTGTAGGATGTTGACTAGACCGTTGAATTCAACTTTTAGGCCTTCTAGAGCAAGGCACAAATGATTTAGGGATATAGAGTTACAAGCAAGAAAATCGAAACATTTTATGGTTTTAAAACAGAATTGAGCAAATCACCACATTAATGTTCAAAGGTCAACCAATACAAAGATCTGAATTTATTAAAATGATTTTGCTTGGTTCTTTAAAAGAGGAGAAGAATAATTTCAAACTTCATTGAATCATCATCACTTTTGATCAAATGACACGTAGACTTTTCACTTTGCTTCTTTGTGTCTATTACCAGTTGCACAGAACAGTAACATGGTTCAGGACAATCTCAGAGTGATGTTAGTGGCAGAAACAATTGGCAGGCAGACTTCTGGGTCAAGCAGTTAATAATGTGATAAAGAAAAAATATCCAAATTATTCTTTTGGCCTATTAGCTGTATTTTTCAGCACCCTGGTGGTCATTGTGTGCATAGAACTACTCTGAGTAGCTCTATGGAAACAGATAATGATGACAAAAAGTACCATCTGGAATACACTGTATTATTATTCATAAATATTCAGAACCCTAAATATAGGACAATTAAACATTCCCACCCTGTTGAACTCAGGCATGGCTGTCTATGAGTTTCCTTGGCCAGTAAATTGTTAGCGGAAGTGACATGTATCTCTTACGGACAGAAACTTTAAAAGCCAGAAAATAGTTCTCCAGTATCTTTTCCCCCTCCCTCTGCAATTACAGAAGCAAGTATCTGGAAGCCTCCATCAATTTGGATCAGTGAGAAAAGATGGGCAGAGTCCCCCTGCTGACCTGCAATAGACATGAAATCTGAGTGATAAATAAACACTGTTCTTTTAAGCTGCCACTGTTTAGGGGTTGTTTGTTACTAGACCATAACCTAGTTTGTCATGACTGATACATCATCTCTCCCCTTGAGACTTTTAACTAATGTAGTAGGTAGTACAAATACACATACCCGTCTTTGCATAAATAATACATACAAAAATGCTTAAAGGTACAAATTCAAATCTTGCAATACAAGGATGCAGATGAAATTATTAAAGGAGGAAGGATAAAGAAGGAAACATAGGGAAAAAATTTCTAGATAACCTAGAGCTAGGTGAAGCTACTTCAGAAAATCCCGGAAATAAACCTTGAAGAAGATTCTGAAGATGAAAAGCTAAGTGACTCATGGGAGAGGCTGCTCCAAGGACATGACAGTTTGCAAAAATGACAGTAAGAATTTCAAGAACTTCACCAGTTTGCTGTGTTCCCATTCCTCCCTCCCCCAGCCCTTTAGATCTATGGATTCTTTCTGTTCTCTCTCACTAGTGGCCATATCTGTTCGAATTACACACCATCATTAAATTATGTCGAGATTGCTGTCCTATAAAATAGTAAATCTTTTGCATACTTCAGGAAAGGTGTTTATCCAGTTAGCAAAATTGTGCATCCTTAGGCATACCCCAAAGCACAGAGTAGAACACCTAAAGGTGATTATCATCAGCAAAGAAAAGAGGCAATACTGCTCCTCTACTTGATGGCTTTACATTGGGTGCTGGCTTTTGCATTCTAATGCTGGAAGTTTCTCTCCTCATGTTGCTCTATCAAGTTTCCTCATCTATATTCCAGAAACTTTCACTTCAGTCTATTATTTCCTTCAGCTCTAATTTATTTCCTCACTTTTAAATTCACCATTAAAATGAAAAGCAAAGGCATGCGTATTCACCAGGCACTTTCTCTGAGGTTCTTAGAACCCTAATTATGATATGAAAACATGATTTCCAACTTTGCAGACGATGCTAAATTGAGAGAGAATAAAAACAAATGAGGAATAATTAGGTGGTGCAGCCAGATATAAAAGGATTTACATCATTTATGTTTCTGGACTAATAGATGGCAAATGCAGGGCTTCACAGATAAATGGAAGATAATTAGCCCCCGCAAAGTATCAGAAATGGGGATCTCTGCTAAATAGGAAGGTGCTGACGAAAAGTGGCGTGAGTGAGGAGAAACACAGTGGGATGCAGGGGTCAGTGAGGGTGATTACAGCCTGGAGATGATTGCATCATGGAAAAACTCCAGAGATCTGGCACATTCTCCAGCTACCCTTTTAGTCTGCATCCCTCCCTCACTCTGTCACACAGAGGCGTTCTGTTGTTAACAATGTGTTTCTTTAGAGCCTTACATAGAGCCTGGCTCTGTGCAGTCTTTGCATTGTAGGCAGGCTCTGCAAGAAGAAAGATAACTTCAGAGGGAGAACATTTTCTTTAACAAGGAAACCTTGGTGGTATATACATGGCACAACATTTCTAGTAGTTTTTAAAAGCTTATTTTGGTGGATTAAAACTGAAGTGCCATTCTGACTGCTTTGGAGATGCAAAAGAGAATGCATACACATTATTTGTTTAATTCTTGTGGCAAAAGCCCCTTTCCTCCAATGGTTCCTCATGCTCTCTGAGGGTGCCTCACACTTAAGGCTCAAGGTTCTATTCCTAGACCTAGAAGGAAACCCAACTCACCATCTTATCCCTTTCCACTTGCAAGTAGTCTAGCTTTGGGCTTCCAGTGACAATTATACAACACTGCCTGAGATTCCAGAACAATAACAATAATAGACCAAATAACAGAACCATGTGCACGCACCTCCAAGGTCAAAGGCTGGCCAGTCATTGAGAAGTCCTCCCTCCCCACTGGTCTTGACCTTTTTGTGGCACGAAGCATCATTTACCAACCAGCCATGGATATCTCTAATTTTTGGCTTCCATGATGCTATATGATGCCTACTGGAATACACTCTTCTTTCCCTGCTCACCTTCTTGTCCTCAAAGGACATTCATCAAAATACAGCCTCTAACTACAGCTTTCTCTTTAGACACTCTCTATTTCATGGAATGTATCCTGTCTCTTGGTTCCAGCTATCACACCATCATGCTGTGCTTCAAGATTCAATTCTAATTTTTTGTGATCCATGAATCATTTCTGTTCTTTCCCCCAAAGAAGTGACTTCTTGTTGCTGTAAACTTATCTCATGCCCAAGCTATAGTTCATAAGCCATTTTTATACTTAAAATATAAAACATATCATTGCAATAAAAGGAAATCTTGGAAATATCACAGTGGAAAAAGTGTTTCTCCTTTCCTTTTGTAAATTTAATATCTAAATGCATCCCTACTCCAGGAAGATAGCTTCTTCTCAGAGCTTAGCTCCCATAGTCCAATCTTAAAGTTCTTCATGAGCAGGGAATTAAACTCTTCTGCTCTCTTCGCACCAGTTTGTATATACTACTAAGAAGAGTGACTCATTTTGAGTGTCTCTATGCCCATCTATCCCCAGTCCCTAGTCAGGGTTTGGTTACCATTTTTTTTTTTCTTGCTGCGCTAATTTATTTTCATATCTCTGCTTCCGGTTCTGTAGATCAACTGTCTAGTTTGGTTGCTTTACGACAGGTTTCTATACGACCAATTGCAGTAGCCTAGACTTCTCTTGCCTGCTCTGCCTATATCAAGCTAATTCTGAAGCTCCTCAAAGTTTTTTGCCTTTCCCCTTTCCAATGCCACTGCTGGTACTCTCACCATCAGCACCAGTACTGCTCCTATTCTCTCCAAGAGATGGTTAAACATCTTGTTTATTTAATTTTTTTTTCGGAATAGTAGAAACACACAAACACCTCACCACCACCAGTTTCACCAGTACTCTAACCCCAAACAACAGTTCCAAGACATACACTGGAATATTGTCACCCTTATCTATACTCAGCCTCTCAGGTTGTTGATAAAACAAGATATCCCTAGTGTTGTAAAAATTCTGTTGTCTGTTCCTGTGGAGGAGTGGGGGCTAACAGAAGCAGTTCAGCTCTCAGAACAGAAAGGCAAAGCAAATGCTTCTCCTCTCAAATTTGCAGTCAAGAGATGTGCAGATGGCATTGGGCCTAATGTAGACTTAGGGTAACTATTTGGTAGATTCTTTTTAGATACTAATGCATGAGCCTATTTTTCTACTCACCCAAACTGCCTGGCATCTCAGCAGGAAGGAAAATGCCCTTCCCATCTACCATCATTCATGGCCCGTAGTCCCAGGGTCCCTAGGCATATGCTGATAACCAAAGGACTTACCCCTGAAGCAGACCTAAATCTCTGGGTTCTTGGTATGGTGCCTCGCATTAGAGCTGTTTGAGGATGATTCTCATCTCCCCAAGCCATTTGTAAGGTCCTAGAAGGAAGGATATTCTCTTACACATTTAATAAGCCTGCCTGCTATTAGTTGGAGTTCTTAAAGATAGTTATTATGAGGAACGTTAGGCTCAGAAGTGCTGGGTTGGCATTCTAATAATAGAATGTGCCTTCTTTTACTTATTTTTCTACTATTTTTTATCATGACAATTTTAAAACATACACAAAAGTATACTAAACATATCAACTCCCATGTACTCATGACCCAGCTTCAATATTTAGAAACAATTTGCCAATCTGGTCTCATCTATACACCCTATTTCCCCTTCTGCTTGAATACTGTGAAGCAAGTCAAACATATCAGATGTATGCCTCTCTAACAATCTTTTTTTAAATTAGGTTTTAAAAATTATTAATATATAATTTACATACAGGAAAATTCATCTATTTTAGTAACAATGCTTTTTTAACATACCCTCAATATGATTATAACCCAACTAAAATTAACAAAAACTTCTAAATGTCATCTAATACCAGATTGACACTCAAATTCCCATAATTTTCTCCAGACTGTCTTTTTACAGTTGATTTGTTCAGATGAGGATCTCAACATGGGCCACACATTGTATTTGGTTTTGATGTCTCTTCAGTCTGTCTTATTTTGTAGTAGTTCTTCCACTCATCTATCTTTCACTTAACAATTTTAGCAGCCTTAGAAGATTGCTGCCTGGATCTAGCATTCTATTAGGGATTGCACAATCATGACTTTCTAAAACTATCATTCCTTATGAATTTATTAGTTGGAGTTTTCCTAAAAAGAATGTTCCCTTACGGGCTATTCAGCTACTCTAAAAGACTGTTCAAACATTAAAGGGAGGTTAAATGTTGCATTCTTTCACTTGTTTAGCAATTTTCAGAATAACAAGTTGATTGTTTTAGTAAACTCTAAAGGAGCCGGATTAATTTTAGTATTAATTCTCTTATGTTCGTGTGTCCATTGCATTCATTGGTCCTATGATGCTCAAATTATTCCAACTTTGACAGCAAGATTGCCCTGATGTTGGCTTCTGTGTTCCTTTAACAGGACCCCAATAGACATTGCTTCTTAGAATTCTGGCATTAGATGCCCCAAGTTCATCTTGAACATTTCCTGCCTCAGACTTGAAATCACCCTATTTTTCTCCAGGGAGCTCTGGTTTGTTTAACAGGACCTGGTATTTAAAGATGACAATCTAGCTGCTAGGGGTAGTCATCACTTTTATGCTTCTCTTCAGAGAATTAAGGTAGGGAATTTGTAATTTCTAGAACAAGAAAACTAAATCCTTAGTTCACAGTGATGTTTCATATTCACATATAAGAGTAGAGGGATTGTATTTAATTCCTTCGATTATATAGTTTTCTCTCTTTAGTCTTATGATCAAAATCTTGGTTCCTAATGACATTTATACAGTTTTTGCTCTCTCTCAATATAGATTCAAAATAATAATACCCATATTATTTCCAACAACAAAATTTTTGAGTGAAGTTTAAGATTTATTTCTGGTGGTTTTTTTTTTTTTTTTTTTTTTTTTGCCTTTGAATATATGCTCCTAGGGATGTAGTGTCAAAATACTGTGTTTTAAAGTCATTTAAAATAATTCCTCCTTATGCATTCATGCTGTGACTTGATATGTAAAATATGTTTTCAGTATGTTTTAAATTTGTAAGAATTTATTTTTTGCTTAATTTTGTTTTAAAATATAAACCATTTACATATTTCCAAAGTCAAAACTACAGAACAAGTTAGTTTCAGAGAAACAGAGTCTTTTTTTTCCCCTTCCAATCTGTACCCTTCCTTCTCTCTTATAGGTAAGCATTTTTATTAGTTGGTTTATTTTTTCCACTATTTCTTTCTAAAAATAAAAATAACACACAAATATGAATGAAATTTATCATATAGACTGTTCTACCTCTTGCATTTAGCATTGTGTCCTAGAGAGACCACTCCACAGAATGTGGAGATCTTCCTCTTTCCTCTTCACAGCTGCATAGTACTCCTTTGAGTGGATGCCCAATAATTTCTTCATTCAGTTCCCTCTTGACAAACATTGAGTTAATTCATATCTTCTGTTATTATAAATAGCATTGTAATTAATAGCTCTTTACATGGATCATTTGGTGTTTTTGCCACTTCTGCCTCAGGATACATTTCTAGGAGTGAAGTTACTGCCTAAGGGTAAGTGCATAAATAATTTTGTTAGATATTGTGAAATTACTATGTGCATTCTTAGGCAACTCATCTCTATGTGCCTGGTTCTTCATTGGCAAAATAGAAATAATACCTCCTTCCAAAAATATTGTGAAGATCAAACAGACAATGGAAATCAAAGCACCTTGAAAAAAAAACATAGAGCAATAAACAGATGTAAGTGATTAGTATTAATAAACAGCAATTCATTGTTAGAGGGGACTCATGTAGACACACAAATGTCTGGCCATCGTCTCATTGAGTCTGACTGAAGTAGGGAATCAGCCTTAGACATAGAGGGAGAGACATGGAAAAAATTTAGATACGTGTAAGATGCTATGGGACCATAACAGAACAATCATTTCTCCAGGTGTGGAGATGTTGAGGAAGCCAACATTGGAGCTGAATTTTGAAGAAGACAAGGAGTTTACGAGATGGGGATAATAGGGCATTACATGGTTGGGGGTGGAGAGACTGCACCAGTAATAGAGGAGTGAAATTTTACTGGGAGAGTAATTCTGGTATAGGGGATTTTAGAGAACATGTAGGGGGGGATTGTACGAGGAGATGTTAGAGAAGTAAGTCAGAGCCAGAATATAGAGGGTATGTGTGCCATGCAGAGGAGTTTTCACTTTACTATATATAGTATATGTGTATGTGCGCGCGCGTGCGTGTGTGTGTTGGGGATGGTTGACATGGAAGTTTTCTTAAATCTCATACTTTATTCCTCACGAAAGTACAGGTCAGTAACTGATTATTATTAAGTACACACATTATATATTATATAATATGATATTCAAAACTATCCATAAAGAGTTCCTTTTGAAACAATTGTTCCAATGGCCAAGTGCATAAAAAAAATTCTGATTATACTAAGTCACATTTTTTCTTTGGTGACACTTTCTAAACACAGAAGGATAAAACAAAACCACATCACCATCTTCCTCTTGTTATCTGGGACAGTCAACAAATCCAGAGTAGTTGCCTACCAATTCTATTACCATGTAACTAGCTAAGCTATCTTAGAGGAGCACGTGGATTTCCAGACTGTCAACTGGGAGGAATGGAGGAAACTAGGAGCACAGGCAAGAAAAGCAGGATCTGCTTCCCCAAAAGCTCTGGTGCATTCTTCTTTCTGAGGCTCTTTAGTCTGAGACTGCCTAAAGCCTGACTGTGTGGCTATGCAGAGAAATCGGTGAACTATGTGCTGGAAGTCGGAGTCCTAGGGAAATATTTGTTTTTATAGTTTTATATAGTTTAGTTTTTGGAGTGAAGTAAATCTTTAGTTCTAATGTCAAGAATAGATGTACAATACCAAGAATAATTTGGTTTAATGAAACTCGTGATCCATGTAAACAAATATTCCCTCTTTGCCTCAATTGCCAAGAAGCTTACACCCAAATTTAGGGCCTCCTAACAACTGTATGGGACTTCTTGTATTTGGGATTCTAACTTCCTCTATTTTATATTCCAACTCTATTGTTTTGTTGCTTTGTTTTTTGCTGTTCTTTCTTGGAATTCTATTTTTGCATATTCTCATTGCAGTGTTAATAAGAGAATATATGTAACGTATGCAAATCATAGTGCATAATATATTTAACACTTAAGAAATAGATCATTACCCAGATGCTGCATCTACCTATGTGCTTTTCCCCAATCCCACCGCCCTACAACTACTATCCTAAATTTTATCATTCCCTTGTTTTTCTTGTACTAGTTTTATTACATATTTACGTATGCCCAAACAATGACAAATTTCTTAGTTTTTCTTGTTTTAAAGTTTTTTTGCAGTCATACTGTATATATCTATTGGGATTTGATGTTTTTGTTTACCCAACACTATGTTCTCAGATTAATCCATGTTTCCGTATGTAGCTGTGATCATTCCTTTTTCACTACTGGATGATATCCCATTATGTGAAAAAATGAATGTATACATATTTGAGATTGTATATAACATGTATGTGTGTGTATGTATATATAAATATATATATTCCTCTATCCTCCAATCTCTAGGCATTTGGAATGTTTCTAGTTTGGGATATTACAAACAGTATGCCTATGAGAATTCCTATACAGATAAAAATATGCAACAATTTCTCTAAATCACATTTGTAGATACGAAAATGTTTGGTCATAGAGTATGTGAATGTTCTGCTTTGAGAAATAGAGGACATTTGTTTTCCCAAGTTGTTCTAATTTCCATCCAGCCAGCTGAGTATAATAGTGCTCCTGCTGATACACATCCTCTGTCAAGATTCTTAATATTTTGCCATTCTGGTAGGTGTGTAGCGCTATATTATTTCACTCTGAATTTGCATTTATATCAGTAAAAGATTTGTGAATTTTTCATGTTTATTGGTTATAGATATCTCTTTCTGTGTGTGCGAAATGCCTGTTTTATGTATTTATCCCAACTTTCTATTGAATTGTTTGTATTTTTCTTATCCACTTGTATTTTTCCCATATTCTGGACACTAATCTTTTGTTAGTTATATGCTTTACAAATAGCTTTGCCCAGTTAGTGGCTTCATTTTCCCTCCCCTTCTAGTATGTTTCGATGAACAGTGGTACTTAACTATAAAGCAGTTAAATTTATGCATAGTTAATTTTATGCTGAGATCTTTTCATGTCTTAAAAAAAAACCCGTCTTATGCAAAGGTCAGAAAAATTCTCCTATGTTTTCTTCTAAAACTTTTAAAGTTTTGTATTTCACATTTGAGTCTTCAAAGCTTCTGGAATTAATTTTTGTGAATTGTGCGATTTAAGGATCTAATTGGTTTAAATTTTCTACATGGATAATCAATCGTTCCCGGTACCATTTACTAAAGAGTCTTTTTATTCCCCAGTGATAAGCAAGACCACATCTGTCCTATAATCAAAGTTCTATAAATGCATTTACATTTCGTGGTTCTCTATTCTAATTCATTGGTCAATTTGTTCTAACTCATTCCACTACCTCCTTGTCTTAAGTATAAGAGCTTAAATAAGTCTTGCCGTGTAGAAAGGAAAGCTCACCCCAGGGTGACAGATATCTGATTGTTAAATATATAAACTGTCTTCTTGTACTATAGTCTCTATATTTCATATAACGGAATCATACAATATATATCCTTTGTGCTTGTTTTCTTTTGTTCATCATTATGTTTGTGAGATTTATACATACTGTTGATGTAGCTATAGCTCATTTATTTTCATAACTGTCATAGCTGTATGGTATTCTTTTTTTATGATGATATCATATATTTTTCTCTGTTTTACTATTAAAGGGATATTTGGGTTGTTTCCAGTTTTCTTTTTCTTTCTTTATATTTGATTTTTAAAAATTCTTGACATAATCTAAAAGGGTGTGTTAAAGTTTTCAACTAAGTATATAATGGTGAATTGTATCAATTTCCCAATATATTTGTGTCAACTTTTTGCTTTATCAGTTTTCACGTATTTGTCATGTTCATGCAAGTTTAGAATTATGTTATCTTCCTGATGAATTGAAAAATTTTCAGCTTTATGTAGTGACCTTCTTTATCTCTAATAGTGTTTTTTGTCTTAAACTCTGCGGGGTTAGATACTAATACAATGACCCCAGGATTCTCTTCCTTTACTCAGTATTTACTGTTGTTTTTCTGTTTTTAGCTAATTTGATAATCTGTTTTTAATTGGTAAGTTTAGTCCACTTATATTCATTTAATATATATTAGGGCTTATTTCTATTATCTTACTTTTTAATTTCTATTTATCATGCTTATAAAAATTTCTTTGTTTTCTTCTCTTTCAATTTTGGGTTGAGGGTTTTTTTCCCATAGCTTGTTTGTCTTCACTGTTTTGCTAATTATGTTTTTCTTCTTTTATGTTCTCACTTGAAATTTTATCACACATCTTTAGTTAAACAATGACTAAGTTAAACAATATCTTCACCCTGAAAAAACAATATAAAGACCTTGGAACATGTTAACTGGGAATATACCCTTCCAAAATTAAATTAAATGCTGCTTTTTCTCAGTATTGTAAATATGTTATTATTGTTATTATTTTATATTAGTTATTCTTGGGTTTATATATATGTATTACCTTTTTATTTTTTCAGACTGTCTTTCTGTGATATTACTTCTTCCTGAAGAACATCCTTCAGAAATTCCTTAGCAAAAGTTATTGGTGGCAAAGGTATCATAGTTTATGTTGATCTTCAAATATCTTCATTTAATCTTACAGATAGTCTCTGAGTACACAATTCTAGATTGATATTTATTTTCTCTAAGTACTCTTTCTGGTTTTGATTTTGCTTTTAGTAGTCTGCTATCAATTTAATTGTCTTTCTTTTGTGGGAAATCTTTCCTATTTTGGGGGTGGATACTTTTTAATATAGTTCTGTCTCTGATATTCTGAAGGTCCTCTACAATGTGCCTTGGTATGAGTCTACTTTATTTATTGTGCTTGGGATTTATTATGTTTTCTGTATATATGGATTCACATTTTCCATACTCCTGAAAAATTCATATCCTGGTCAGAATCCCAGAAGGAATGAATAGAGAGAATCAAGAAAGGCAAATTGGTGATGAAGCTGTAGTTCATGCATTTTCATAGCTGAATAGCATTCTACTTTATTAATACATTATCACATTTTTACTCTATTACTTATAATTTTTTATTTCTACAAATTCTAATTTTATTTACAAAAATATCCACTCTCTTTCTAATGGCCTCTTATTGTTTGCAAATGTTTTCTTTTTTAAAAAAAACCATTTCAAACATAATGGTTCTATATTATGTGTCTTGCAATCTGTGTATCAGTAGTTTTGGAAATCTTAATATGCGGTGGTTGATTCCGCTGACCTTTACTCATTGTGGGTTTTTCTTTGCTTTTCTTTGATGCTATTTGATTGTGAGGTCATCACTTGATACTAACGTGGGAGACTGCTGCCTAAATTAAGTACATTTTCCCCATGGAGGATTTGCTTCTGTTGTTGATAATGGCTAATGGCCACCACGAAGCTGGATCCACTTTCACCCACGTTTAAAGTCTCAGCTTAGTTCAAAGTCCCACCTTTAGTTTCCCTACCTTGCTTCTGGACCAAAGCTTATAGTACCCATACAGAAAGTGCTACTATAGTCATCCATACTCAGGAACTCTCCCTTTCCCAGTTTTCCTCCATTTCATACTCCCGTCTCATACCTCAGATCTTTTTTTTGATCACATGTCTACTTGCAGTACTCACCTACCTTCTTTAAGCCCAGTAATGTGTGTTCTATTCCACATTTAAATACTCTGCAATTCCTCAGAGCATTTGGTCTGCTATAATGCTAGAAGCACTGAATTTATTTTTAAAATCAAAATGATAAGCACACATGGCAAAAAAAAAAAAATCAAAGAAACAGAAAGGCTATGATGACAGTAGTTTCCCACTCCTTACCTCTCCACCACAATACCATTTCCCCCAAACAACTTATTCTAAGTGTTTCTGCTCATAGAATTTATATGGTAAGTAACCTCCATATACCTAAATAATATACATATACTTCTATTTTCTTATCTATGAAAGATGTAGATTTAGTTTAGTAATTTAGCCCTCTTTCCTCCTCCGAATTTTTGATATACATATTATTGAGCTTAATTCTTTTATTAAATACATTTCTAATGTTAAACAATATATTTGACCCCTTATTCTACTAACTTCCATCAATATCTCTTGACTATCTCTCCCCCTTATTTTGAGGATATGAGCACACTGACTCTTCCATGTGTCCCACCACCCTCTACTCGTGTCCTAGCTAATTTGAATTACACACTTACTTTTATATTACCAAGTTGTTCACATTTAAATTGCTTTCAACTAATGTCGAAATTTCCAGTATCTTTAGTAGGATGATTGTAAAACCTCAAAATCAACAAATAACATTTTCATTTTTAGGACAATGTAGATACTTTCAGTGTGGGCCAAGTTCTATATTGAGATTGTATTTCCTTCACCTTGAGCTCAATGCCATGATCCTTGAGCCGCATGAAGGGGAATGGTTCTAACATCAAGTGCAAATAGGTATTGTCTTCTTATGATTTTTAACCACTGAACATCATAGTACAATTTAGTTTGTTTCACAGTTAGATCATGACTTTCTATATAGTTTTTTGGGGGTTTTTTCCTGGAGATTCAAATGGCTTTTCTTTATTTCTTGAAAGATTTAGCTTTATCATCGCCTCCTTTTTTCCCCAAGTGCTCAATCATATATTCTATTCTATCAATTTCTTCCATCTCTTATCCCACTTCCTGGAAACTTTCCTCCTAGAGTCTCTATCTACTACATTCAAACTGGATTTTTTTGTTCTCCAGGCCTGCCAAACTGCTGTCACATTGAGATGTCATTAGAGTCACGGTTTTCCAGTTCCCATATATTCCTCCTTCTTGGTTTATCCTTTAAAAGAATTTTCGGCAGAATACATCCTCAAATAGCTTATTAGAAAAAGTGTGTGGGTAATAAAATTTATGAATCCTTATATGTTTTTATTTGTTTCTCACATTTTATTTCTGCTTTTTCTCAGTGTAGGAACACAGGTTACAATTTTGAAGGAACTTCTCCATCATCATCTAGTATGCAAGTAGTCTTGCTCAGGAATCTGAATACTATTCTAATTATTTGTATCACCTTTTAGGTAACCTTTATAAGTACACTTTTAACTCTTTCCCATTGGGTTACCTTCATGAGGACACTTTTTTGAATTCTTTTCTTTGTTCGTAATCTCCTCTCTCATTTTCTTCACTCTTATAGGTTTACTCCTTTTCAAAAATTTTATTCTCTTATTTTAGAAGGAAATCTATAGGGATGTGAGGCAAATACGCATTCTCTGGTCTACCATCTCAAATTTCCATCACTTATTTTTAATATATTATGTTGTAGTACTGTATTCATTGTGTCAGGTGCCTAAACTTCTTTTTGGAATAAATCAGAATAACATATTCATGTAGTCATTCAGTAAGTTTCCAAAAGTTGAGGGGCAGATGAGATGTTCGCCTGATTCAGACTAATACATTTTTAATTCCATAATCTTAGAAAATATTGGAGTATTGATTCTCTGGGCTAGCTAATAATAGATGCAGACCCATGGGACTCAGAGAGTCTAACAGGTCAAAAGCTCAAAATCCAGAGGGATAGATGGGACCAAAGAGCTCCAAGCAATGAAAAATCTTACAAGCACCAAGACAACTGTGATGATGGGAAGCGTTGTTGCAGAGATGCACTGATGGAATAATTTTTGGTAAATATAGTTGTGAATTATTTTGCCCAAGGCTGCTCTTGGACTGACAGTAAGCACTTGTCTTGCCTGAGGCAAACAGATAATTAGCAGCGGCCAGAGATGCTTGGGCAACAACCCTTGGTGGAAGTGAAGAAGAGAACACACAAAGGAAATAAAAAAGCCCAGTTAAAGTTTTTGGTTTGTGAAATACAAGTTACGTGGCCTGGCATATCTAATGAGCTCCCACGGTGATAGACCTCATTACATTCTACTTCCTGTCTGAGGTTACCATATTTGGCATTCAAAGAATTGTTAAAACTTCAAAGATGGCTTATTTTACTTCCTTACCTTTGGCACCCTGGTAGGCCTCCACAGAGAGCTGGCATTTTACATTCTCACAGGAAGTTGTACTTCTTGACTACTTGCATAGCTGAAGTAAATACCAAGGATGGACTTTGAACATGGCCACCAACTACTCCCATTCCACTTGCTTCAGGTGAGGAAGATCTCTTGCCTAGGTGATGGATAGGTCTGTGGGAATAGAAAGAATGAGTGGTTTAAGCTTTCTTTCTTTTACCAAATATTTTTTCAGTACCTAATAAGTTTCAGGCTTTGTGCAAGGCATGGGGGATAAAATGGTGAAGACATGGATAGGTCATGAGACCTTGCTCTTTGTATAAAAGTAGTGGCTTGGCCTACACACACCTGAAATGTCAATACCTTAATTTGAAAAACCTCATAGCATCCATCCTTCTATAACCAGATACCTGCAAGGCCAGGATAGGCATTCCCAGATTTTCTCCAGCATAATCAACACAGTTGTCCTTCCATTTGGGTTATCTCTGAGAGTTTCTGGGAAACTGACAACCTTGGCAAAAGACAGGACCTATTGTTCTATAGGCCCACCCAGGAAGAAAGGCAGGGAGAAAGGAGGGAGAAGGGGGAGAGGGAAGAAAGATTTGCTTACACTAAAACTGACAGACACAGCAGATTCAAATTAATTCATTTACTTGACAAATATTTATTGAGACCTCACTTTGTATTAATCAGTGTTCTAGACATATGGATTTAGAAGTGAACAAAATAGAAAAAATCTCTGCCTTCATGGAGCTTGCATTCTAGTTGGGGAGAGGGAGATTACATAAAGGTACAAAGGTAAAATATTTAGTCTGTAAGACTGTGATAAAGGCTTAAAAGAAAAATAAAGCAAGAAATAGAGACAGGAGGTGTTGAGGAGAAGAAGGTGCAATTTTCAATATGTATTTAGGAAAATCATCAGTGAGAAGATGATATTTGGGCAAAAGATGGAAGGGAGTGAGGGAGCGTGTGTAAGTTATATGAATAGCTGGTAGTAAAACATTCTAGGTAGTTGGATGGAGCAACAAGTGCAAAGAATTGTTAAAACTTCAAAGAGGCATGCCTGGCATTTTCAAGGGGTATCAAGCCAACGTAACTACAATAGAATGAGGGAAGGTGAGAGAAACAGATGTTGGAGTCAGATAGAAGTTGAAAAGTTCAATCATGTAGGACCTTGTAGGTCCTTTTAAGCACGCTTACTCCAAGAAAAGTGAGAGCCATTGGATTTGAGAAGCGCTATGGTCTGATTTAGGTTTTAAAGGATTATTCTATAAGGGTGTAAAGGCTAGTGCAAATGAATATACTGGAAACTCACACCACAAGAACAATAGCAAGAAAAAGAAGATGAAGAAGAAATATTTCATCATTAAAGATAGTATAAAATTCTGAGACCATTTACAAATCTTTGATGTCTGGAGAATGCTATTCTGGATTCCTAAGAGATATAAAAATTAATGATCAATGAACTCAAAATGGCTTGAATTTGGACCCATGGATAGCCTTTCCCAAGAAGCCATATCATCTTGTACCTCAGACTGAATTTGCTCCTTCAGCATATGATGAGGCACAACTTTAATAGAGTGTGACAACTGACAAGAGAATTAAATTGATGCAAATTAAAACTTTAACAATAACATTATATGGAGCTTAAAATCCTTTGCACTTTTGACACTGAATTTATACCAGCTGCTAAAAACCACTAGAATAAAGGGTCCTTACAGAACTACCAGCCAAGGACAATCCATTGTCTTTATAAGAAAACCAATACAGAAATTCTTAGTATCAGTTATAGACAGAATCGATGAGCTGAGGATAGAAGCTTTTTACCTCTTTAATCAAATCACTGGACAAATTTTAAAATTATAATTCATTACTAGGGAAGATAACAATTCTGAGTGGATCAGGAATAGAGCACAGGGATAAAAGATAGGGAGAATAGGATCCAGCAACTACTGTCCCCCAGACACTGTAAATGGTTTAGCACCAAAACATTCCATGATACATATGTATCCATGTAAATCCATAGCCATGTAAATAGAATTGTTTTGTGGTGTATTTGTGTCCCATTTCAACCTCTAACTAATTTTCATTTTATCATATTTGTGCTGTTTTCTTCTTTATAAAGAATATGGTATTGGTTCTATTTGATGGCTTTTATTTACTTTAATACACTAATCTAAGTCTAAGGTACTACAAAGTCAGAGTATTCTTTGAACCTCTTCTCAAATTCCAATTTCATTGCCTCTTCAATGCTACAGATTAGATTTTAGAACACAGCTATATTTTCAAGGACTTCATAGCCTATCTAACCATCTTATCCTCTTTCTCCTGTCTGACCATCACTACCTCTACTACATATGCAACCTGCTCCTATATGCAGCCTCTTAGCCAAGCTAGTATGACAAAGCTACAGATTTGTAGTGTTCCTCAGTATTCAAGATGCTTTCACAGGTTCATTCCTGCACTGAAGGCTTTACTCCATGATGTAGAGTCTACATGTTTCTCCCCTCCTTCACCTTTTTCTCTGCATATCCTTAAAACTGAAATCCTACCTCCATAATAAAGCATTCCCCCCAAATTTTCCAGCCCAAATTCATTTCTCTTTTCCTTCCTGGAGAAGCAGTTTAGAGAGCACTTACCTGTTTTCCTATAGCACTTACTGTATGGATTACTTAATTTAATTTTACTTAATTTAATTTTACATGGCTTTTATATTATTATCTAAGGAGTATATGTGGGTATCATCTGCCTTTGCAACAAGATCATATGATTCTTCAGTTTCTGTATCATTCTGCATGTGTATTTTTAAAAATAACTAGTATTATGCTGCCTACACAGCATACTTATTGGATATGGAACTACACACATGTTTCATTCATTCATTTAACAGGTATTTTCTAAACACCTACCACTTAAAAAAATAATGCACAAGACAAACCTGCTCTTTCTTGGTGCACACAGTCTAAGTGTACATGGAAGAGAAAGGATGATGTCTTAGAAGAAAATAGGACACATAATCATAACTTAAAGTGCTTTTGAACTATAAATAATTTTTCCCAATTACCTTCCTATCCTCTGTATATTCAAGAGCATTATTCCCAATAGTCAAGACATGGTAACAGCCTAAGTGTACATTGACAGATGAATGAATAAAGAAAATGTGGTCTACATATACAATAGAATATTATTCGGTCATAAAAAAGAAGGAAATCTTACCATTTGCAACAACATGAATGAACCTTGAGAGGATTACGCTAAATTAAATAAATCAGATAGAAGAAGACAAATACTGTATGATCTTACTTATATGTAGAATCTAAAAAAATCAAATTCGTAGAAACAGAGAGTACACTGGTGGTTGCCAGGGGCTGGGGGTGGAGGAAACAGGGAGATGTTGGTCAAAGGGCACAAACTTTCAGTAATAAGATGAATAAGTTCTAGAGATCGAATGTATAGGATGATAACTATAGTCAACCATACTATATTGTATACTTGTAATTTCCTAAAAGAGTAGATTTAAATGTTCTCACCACAGACAAAAAATGGTAACTGTGAGGTGATGGATGTGTTAACTAACCTTATCACAGCAATCATTTCACAATATATAGTGTATTAGTATATCAAATCATCATGTTATACACCTTAAACTTGAATAATTTTATTTGTCAATTATTTCTCAATAAAGCTGGAAAAAAAAGAGAACTATGCTTTACCCAGCTATCTATGAAGAATTTAGAGTTCATCTCCTTTAAAACAGAACAATAAAACAAACAGTAACTACTATCAGGAGCTGCAATGTTATGTGTAAGTCAATGCTTCCCTTCACCTCCTGTTTAGTCCAGTGGTAATATCCCTGCCAACGGTCAATCTGTTGCCATATTTGAGTCAGCACTGCACTTTTAAATTACATTCTTCATTTTTTTATTAATACTAAACTTATCACTGTGCCTTTCATCAATCTGTACAGCAAAATGCAGGTTTAAGACAGAGGTATGAAGGTACTAATAGGAGAGCTATTATATTTTGGCCAAATTCCACATCCCTACTTCCAACTACCTAATGGACATTTCCATGTAGAATTCTCATAAGTATCTCAACTCAACAAACATATCAAAAATTTCCACACTCCCAGTTAATGGGATTGCCAGTCTCAAACATCAAAATTAGCATCACCTCTTTTCTTACTTTCACAATTAATCAGCTATTAAATTCTGTCAATTCCATCTCAAAAATATCTTCAGAATTTCTGCTGACTCCATAATGACTCATCAAGACAATGGTAATAGCATATTTTTACTTCCCTGCCCGTATTTCAGAGGTTCTTGCTTTTATAACCACACATTTGCTTATGTTACTTTGCCACTTAGAAACTTTCAGTGTGTGCTCATCACCTTTATAATGGAATCCATGTCCCTTAATCTTGGGCTCAAAGCTCTCTCGTACTTGACCCCACAGACTTTTCTATCCTTTATGTCTGTGTTTGCTAAACAATACTCAGACATCCTCATTTTTTCCCCCCAGAACAGTTCTTCAATCTCATTCCCCTTACTTATCCTTGAATCTTCTCTAAAAATTCATTAGTAAAGGGCTAGATAGTAAATATTTTAGGCTTTGTGGACAATGTGGTCTCTGTCACAATTACTCAGCTCTGCTCTTGTGGCATGAAAGCGGCCAAAGATAACACATAAACAAATTGGCATAGCTGTGTCCCAATAAAACTTTAATTACAAAAATTGGCACAGGCTAGATTAGGCCTGTGGGCCCTGGTTTCCTGGCCACCAACCTAGATGATAGTACAAAGTGACAATTCTTTTATGAAGCAAGCATCAAAGGAGCATTCTATTGCTTGCACATCATGAGTAGTTACAAAATGTCTAATAATTTGAAACTTTCAAACATTTTGGAATGTATACATTTACTTTTATTAAAAATAGAAACAAGAAGAGAAAATAGGTAGGAAAGTACATTCAATATTGTCAGTAACTATGGATCTGGAAATTCCTTTTCCCCAAACTGCTTAGGAAACTATTTCTCAGAAATATTAAACAAAATATAATACAAGTTAAGAGAATAATTTACCAGTAAACCTATTTTAATTACATTTGGAATTCAATAATAGTAGTTGTGGTCCCTGAAGTTGTCTGTTACCCTTATTTTTTATACATACATTCTTTCATTTACAGTTCCCTAAATTTTCTCTCCTATAACCTCTTAATTGATTTACTAGGTTTAAAAGTATTTTACTTTATATACACAAATACATTTGTCATTGTTTGCATTGTTCTTAATAAGCTATGAATTTCTATAGCCTACAATTATTTAATTATTCAAATTTTACAATTTAAAAATAGTGTGTGGAAAAATCAAGGAATCAGAAGAGCACAAACAACTTTGTAAAAGAAGAGCAAAGTTGGAGGATTTATACTACCTGATTTCCAGATTTACTATAAAGTTACAGTAGTTAAGACTTGTGGTATTGTTGTAAGGCTAGACTTATAGACCAATGGAGAGTCCAGAAATAGACCTACACATATATGGCAAATTGATTTTTGATGAAAATACAAAGGTAATTCAACTGATAAATGATAGCATCTTCAACCAATGGACAAATGGTGTTGGAAAAATTGGACATCTCTAAGACGAAAGAATAAAAGAAAGAAAAGAAGGAAGAAAAGAAAGAAGGAGGGAAGGAAGAAGGAAAGAGAAAGAAAGAGGAACCTCAACCATTTTCTCATACGAAATACAAAAATTAACTTGAAATTGTTCATAAACCTAAATGTAACACTTTAGAGTATGAAACATTTACATGAAAATGTAGAAGACATTTTTCTGCCCTTGAGTTAGGCAAAGATTTGTTATGTGGGATATAAAAATCACAAACCATAAAATAAAAAATTGTTCTTCATTATTGAACTTCATAAAATTAAAAATGTTCTTTGAAATACATTTCTTTTTTTTAAATTGAGGTAACATTGGCTTATAACATTATGTGGATTTCAGGTGTACATAATTATAATTTGACTTCTGTATACAATGCATTGTTTCCAGTGCCAAGAGTCTAGTTTTTATCCATCACCATACAAATGATTCCCTTTGCCAATTTTGCCTTCTCTCCAGCCCCTTCCACTCTGGTAACCACCAATCTGTTCTTTATATCTACGCATTTGTTTGTTTGATCTTCTACATATGAGGGAAATCATACAGAATTTGGTTTTCTCCATCTGAGTTATTTCACTTGGCATACTACCCTCTAGGTCCGTCCATGTTGTCACAAATGGCAAAATTTCATCTTTTATATGGCTGAGTAATATTCCATTGTGTGTGCGTGTGTGTATATAAACACACCACATCTTTATCCCTTCATCCGTTGATGGGCACTTAGTTTGTTTCCATGTCTTGGATATTGTAAACAATGCTGCAATGAACAGAGGGGTGCATATATCTTTTTGAATTAGTGTTTCTGCATTCTTTGGATAAATACCAAGAAGTGGAATAGCTGGATCATATGACAGTTCTATTCTTAATATTTTGAGACATCTCCTTACTGTTTTCCATAGTGGCTGCACCAAATTACATTCCTACCAGCAGTGCAAGAGGGCTCCCTTTTCTCCATAACCTCTCCAATATTTGTTATTTCTTGTCTTTTTAGTAACAGCCGTTCTGATAGGGGTGAGGTGATATATCACTGTGGTTTTGATTTGCATTTCCCTAATAATTAATGATGTTGAACTTCCTTTCCTGTGCCTGTTGGCCATCAGCATATCTTCTTTGGGAAAATTTCTGTTCAGATCCTCTGCCCATTTTTTAATTAAGCTGTCTTTTTCCTTGTTGAGTTGTATGAGTTCTTTATTTTGGGTATTAACTCCTTGTCAGATATATGATTTGCAAATATTTTCTCCCAATTGGTAGGTGGTCTTTTCATTTTTTTGCTGGTTTCCTCTGTTGTGCAGAAGCTTTGTTAGTTTGATGTAGTCCCATTTGTTTATTTTTGCTTTTGTTTCCATTGTGTGAGGAGACATATTCAAAAAGATACTGCTAAGACCAACATCAAAGAGTGTACCGCCTGTCTTTTCTTCTAGGAGTTTTGGTTTCAGGTCTTAAATTCATGTCGTTAATCTATTTTGAGGTAATTTTTATGTAAGGTGTAAGATAACAGTCTGGTTTCATTCTTTTGCATATGGCTGTCTAGTTTTCCCAACACCATTTATTGAAGAAACTTCCCTTTCTCCATTGTATGTTCTTGGTTCTTTTGTTGACAATTATCTGTCTATATATGTTTCGGGTTATTTCTGGGCTCTCAGTTCTGTTCCATTGATCTGTATGTCTTCCCCCCACCCCCAATACCATGCTGTTTAGATTACTGTAGCTTTGTGGTGTACTTTGAAATCAGGGAGTGTGATACCTTGAGCTTTGTTTTTTTTTTTTCCCCTCCAGATGTCTTTGTGAAAGACATTTCTTAATTCTTTGAAAGAATTACGAAAATGAACAGATAAGGTGGAGACTGGGAGAAAATATTTGCAAACACCTATCTGATAAAAGACTTATATCCAGGACATATAAAGAACTCTTACAGTTCAATAATAAGAAAACAAATAACTTGAGTAAAAATGTCCAAAGACTTGCGTAAACACTTTACTGAAGAAGAGATATGGATAACAAACATGCAAAGATGCTCAACATTATTAGTCTTTAGGGAAATGCAAAACACAACCACAATTAGAATCCATTACAGCCCTATTAGAATGGCTAAAATGAAAACAAAACAAAAGAAGAAAAACAACAAAACCTGACAATGCCAAGTGCTGACAAGGATGTGGAGCAACAAGTATTCTCATACTCCAACAGGAATCAAAATGATGAAAGTACTTTAGAAAGCAGTTTGGCAGTTTCTTATAAAGATAAACATACATTCACTATACCACCCAGTGATCCCACTCCTAGGTATTTACCCAGAAAAATGAAAATATGAATCTACACAAAGACATGTATGCAAATGTTTACATCAGTTTTATTCAGAATTTCAAAATACTGGAAACAACTCAAGTGTTTATCAGTTGGTGAATGGATACATTCATGCAATGGAATAATACTCAGCAATAAAAAGGAATGAACTACTGATACACTCAACAACATTGGTGGATCTGAACAATATTATACAAAGTGAAAATACTAAAGGCTGTATAACCTATGATTCCATGTATATGACATTTTGGTAAAGGTAAAGATATAAAGACAGAAATCAGATCAGTGGTTGCCTAGGGCTGCAGGTGGGAGGAAGGAACTGAATACAAAAGAAGAGAACTTCTTGGAGTGATGAAAATATTCCATATCTGGAATATAGTGGTGGTTACACAACTGGATATGTTTGTCAAAACTCAAATTGAACTATGTATCTAAAAAGGATGAGTTTTACTGTATATAAATTATGCCTCAATAAACCTAACTTTAAAAAGAGGATATTGCTCTGAGGAAAACTATCCCTAAACCTTTATGAATTTCCTCTAAATTTTTATACATTCATGAGTCTCTTTCTTGAGTACCTATCTATGCACGGTTTCATTCTATATCCATGCTTCAGTGGTCAGACAAAATTTTGCTCCATTAATTTTTCTTTCATGATAGTATCCTGAATCATTTTTTGAAATTTCTTCCCATGAGTGAACTCAGGAATTTACATATTTACTCCCCTTATAAGTTCTAAATTCAGAGTTTGCTGAAAGTCTGTTTTCCCAGTCTGTACCTGAACATTAAATTCACTGGCTCATGTCTTAAAACTCTCTCTCATACATCCTGAAGCCTTACTACAGAATTACATTCTTTAACCATGCCCCCAGATAATAAAGTGCTTTTGGCACTTCAGTTATTAAAATACATGGGTTTGGAGAGGATTTAAGATAGACATTGCTAATATCTAAAATTCCACTTTATATTTCATAATCCAAGTTCACTGATACTGTTGGGCATTGGAAAATTACAAGTAAACTTGAAAACCCAAAATCTGGCATCTCTCCCTTCAATGAAGATGTCTAAATGACATTTATAGGCAGAAGGGTTTACAGTGTGTCACATCTCCTTTAGAACAGAGCATTGTTAGCAAGGACATTACTTCAGAAATAAATGAGACAAAACTCATCATTGTGCATTGAAAATATTTGCATTCGATTCATGTTACAGTTCAGGATTAAAGAACTTTGCCAATGACATTACCCTATTGCAAACCTGAACCTAACTTACCAAGCAGTTAGAGTGACAAAGTGGAAAGGACAGGATTTGTAGTTCATTTGCTCTGTCAACAGATCTGGGTCTCTACGTAAAGTCTGCAAAATTAAAAGCACAATTAAAGTAGATGTTTAAAGAGTAATGGTGCATGTTATATCTCTGAGATGCCACATAAAATCAAAGCCCTTGGGAAAGTTGAGTTGTTAAGTAAGGAGTATTGGTTTAAATTACTTAACAATAGCAAGAGTACACATATTTTTGCCTCAGAGATTTTTTTCTTTTTAAAATAAAAGTCATAGTGATTTGCCAATAGATATGCTCATTCTAAAAGTTTAAATATCAATTATATCCACAGCATAAATACGAATGTAATGCATCTTTCAGAAAGTAAATGTTTCCAAAGATTTTGGGACACATACTTTTTTGAATAGTTGTGATTTTGCTTGTAATTTATATATATATATTACCACTTCTGGGCTACTGAAAAAGATGAATAGTAACTCCAAGATTTTTTTTCTCAAAATGAAATATAACATAAAAAAATAAACAGTACACTTTTATTGAGGAAGTACTTAATCAACTTATGCCATAATCAGCAAATAAGAAGCAAAAAAATAGTTTATAATTCCACATTTAGATATAGCCATTTATTTATTCATTAATTCTACAAACATCTACTGCATATGTTCTATGTGACAGGCAGTGTTTTAGGCACTGCAGATTTAGCAGTAAACAAAATATACAAGATTTCCTGTCCTCATGGAGTTTATAGCAACTTTTAACATTTTACTGTATAGCCTTCAAGAATTTAGATGTATGTATATATAGTACACACACACGTACATACACACAGACAAAAGCATGGTGTTATTCTATAGATATTATTTGTAACCTGCTTTTTAACATTAATTATCACTGTAATCTTTTTTAAATTTGATTGTGGTAAGGACACGAGATCCACTCTCTTAAAAGATTTTTAAGTGTACAATACAATATTGTTAACTATAGGCACTATATTGTTTGTAAGATCTCTAGAAGTTATTCATTTGGCATAATTGAAATTTTATACGTATTGGTTAGCAACTTCTTTTCTTACCACTAAATATACATCAATACATTTTTTTCAATGACTTTATTATATAGCATTGTATGGGTTATCTTAAGCTATTTAACGACCCCTTTTGTTGGACATTTAAGTTGCTTCCATATTTTGGCATTATAAATGGTGCTATGATACTATATAAGCGTGACTATCATCACATATATTATAATCATATACATATATTTAAACATTTGTCCAATCTTTTATCATGATAAATTTCTGGAAGTGGAATTTTTGTTTCATAGGGTATTAACAATTAAGGCTTGCATGACATTTCTCTATGATTGATTCTTTCCTAAAATAGAAAAAAAGAAAGCAAAGTATAGCATATGTACTTGATTCAAGGTGTGAAACAAGGCTATAGATGTCTAGAGTAGTATTTACCCACCGAGGTTGCCATGATGATATCAGCATCTTAGAATACCAGGCTAGTGATCAAAACGGCAGATCAGGAATGAAAACCAGTCGTTTGGAAATCCTTTTCCACAAGGATAATCAGACTTTAAAAAACCGAAAACCAAATTAATTGAGATGTTTCAAACATTTTAGTGTATATTTCAGACAAAACTTCATTAAACTTCCATTCTGATTAATATCCTTGAATTCTCCTTTGTCAGAGAAGCATCCCAGCTTTTATGTTTTTAAATTTATTATTTTGATTGTGGTAACCTTGGTTTATAACATTATATATATTTCAGATGTATATCATTATATTTTGATTTCTGTGTAGATTACATCATGTTCACCACCCAAAGAGTAATCACAATCCATCACCATACGCATGTGCCTAATCAACCCTTTCGCCCTCCCCACTTCCCCTCTGGTAACCACCAATCCAACCTCTGTCTCTATGTGATTGCTGTTGTTTCTATCTTCTACTTAAGAGTAAGATCATGTGGTATTTGATTTTCTCCCTGCGACTTATTTCGCTTAGGATAATATCTTCAAGGTCCATCCATGTTGTCACAAATGGCTAGATTTCACTGTTTCTTATGGCCGAGCAGTATTCCATTGTGTATATATACCACATCTTCTTTATCCATTCATCCCTTGATGGGCACCTGGGTTGCTTCCAAGTCTTGGCTATTGTGAATAATGCTGCGATGAATAGGGGTGCATCTATCTTTACGCATTTGTGTTTTCATGTTCTTTGGATAAATACTCAGCAGTGGAATAGCTGGATCATATGGTAGATCTATTCTTAATTTTTTGAGGAATCTCCATACCGTTTTCCATAGTGGCTGCATCAGTTTGCACTCCCACCAGCAGTTTATGAGAGTTCCCTTCTCTTCACATCCTCTCCAACACTTCTTGTTTCCTGTCTTGTTAATTATAGCCATTCTGACCAGGGTGAGGTGATGCCTCATTGTAGTTTTGATTTACATTTCCCCGATAATCAGTGATGTTGAACATCTTTTCATGTGCCTGTGGGCCATCTGTACATCTTCTTTGGAAAGTCGTCTGTTCAGACCTTCTGCCCATCTTTTAACCAGGTTGTTAGTTTTTTTGTTGTTGAGGAATATGAGTTCTTTATATATTTTCGATATTAATCCATTATCAGATATACGGTGTGCAAATTTCTTCTCCCAATTGTTAGGTGTCTTTTCATTTTGTTGATGGTTTCTTTTGCGCTGCAGAAGCCTTTTAGTTTGACATAGTCCCATTTGTTTATTTTTCTGTTTCCCTTTTTAGGTCAGACATGGTAATTGAAAATATGTTGCTAAGACCGAGGTCAAAGAGCATACTGTCCATGTTTTCTTCTGGAAGTTTCAAGATTTCAAGTCTTACCTTCAAGTTTTTAATCCACTTTGAGTTAATTTTTGTGTATGGTGTAAGATAATGGTCTATTTTCATGCTTTTGCAAGTGGCTGTCCAGTTTTCCCAACACCATTTATTGAAGAGACTCTCCTTTCTCCATTGTATGTTCGTGGCCCCCTTGTCAAAAATTAGCTGTCCATAGATGTATGGGTCTCTTTCTGGGCTCTCCATTCTGTTCCCTTGATTTGTGTGTCTGTTTTTGTGCCAGTATCATGCTGTTTTGATTACTATGGCGTTGTAGTATAGATTGAAATCAGGGAGTGTGATACCTCCAGCTTTGTTCTTTTTTCCTCAGGATTCCTTTGACTATTCAGGGACTTTGTTTATTCCATATAAATTTTAGGATTCTTTGTTCTAGTTCCATGAAAAATGTTGTTGCAACTTTGATAGGGATTGTATTGAATCTGTAGATTGCTTTAGGGAGTATGGACAATTTAACTATGTTAATTCTTCTAATCCAAGAGCATGGAATACCTTTAAATTTCTTTGTGTCTTCTTCAATTTCTTTCAACAATGTTTCATGATTTTCATTTTTCAGTTTTTCTCCATTGAGAATGACATTAGCTGTGCTTTTGTCATATATGGCCTTTATTATGTTGAGGTACTTTCCTTCTATGATCTTTTAAATCTATTGTTGTATTCGATTTGCTAGTATTTTGCTGAGGATTTTTGCATCAGTGTTCATCAGTGATATTGGCCTGTAATTTTCTTTTGTGGTATTGTCCTTGTCTGGTTTTGGTATCAGGGTAATGTTAGTTTCATAGAATGAGTTAGGAAGTTTCCCTTCCTCTTCAATTTTTTGGAGGAGTTTGAACAGGATAGGTATTATTCACCAGGGAGGCCGTCTGGTTCTGGACTTTAATTTTGGGGAAGTTTTTTGATTACTGTTTTGATCTCCTTTTGGTGATTGGTCTATTCAAATTCTCTATTTCTTCTTGATTCAGTTTTGGAAAGGTATATGATTCTAAGAATTTATCCATTTCTTCTAAATTATCCAATTTGTTGGCATATAGCTTTTCATAGTATTCTCTTATAATCTTTTGTATTTCTGAGGAGTCCATTGTAATTTTTCCTCTTTCATTTCTGATTTTATTTATTTGAGCCTTCTCTCTTCTTTTATTGGTGAGTCTAGCTAAAGGTTTGTCAATTTTGTTTATCTTTTTAAAGAACCAGCTCTTGGTTTCATTGATTTTTTCTACTGTTTTTTTTCAGTCTCTATTACATTTATTTCTGCTCTGATTTTTAATATTTTCTTCCTACTACTGATTTTGGACTTTGTTCTTCCATTTCCAGTTCCTTTAGATGCACTGTTAGATTGCTTATTTGAGATTTTTATTGTTTGTTGAAGTAGGCCTGTATTGCTATAAATGGACTTCTTAGAACCACTTTTACTGTATCCCATAAATTTTGGCATGTCATATTTTCATTTGTCTCCAGGTATTTTTTGATTTCTCCTTTTATTTCTTCATTGACTCAATAATTTTTCAGTAGCATTTTGCTTAATCTCCACATATTTGTGGCCTGTCTGATTTTCTTCCTGTAGCTGATTTCTAGTTTCATACCTTTGTGGTCAGAAAAGATGCTTGGTATTATTTCAATCTTCTTAAATTTATTGAGACTTGTTTTGTGGCCTAATGTGTGACCAGTCCTTAAGAATGTGTCATGTGCATCTGAAAAGAATGTGTATTCTGTGGTTTTTAGGGGACTTTAACACTCTACTTACACCAATGGATAGATCATCCAAACAGAAGATCAATAATTCTAATTACAAATTTGTAGTAAGAAATCAGTTACAATCAATGATAATATGAATAATAAATTATTCCACCTATTTTAATTCAACATGATAAAATGGAAACATGAGAATTATATTGATCCTTAAATTCAGTTTGATGATCTTTCAGGATGTTCAACATTCCCTGATTTCTCACCAGGGTCATACTAGTGGAAACATATGATGAATCCTTGCACAGATGTAACTGCCTGTCTCCTATTTCCCTAGTTCATAGCATCGTTTGTTCCACATTCTGTGGATTTATCTCAGAAACTGTAGATCTTGAAACATGTATTCCTCATCTAAGAACTGGTTGCCAATTATCATCAGAAAGATTCCAACACCAAAAGCATTCCACCTTCACAGAGAGTGAATTTTTATCCCGTAAGACTTAATAGCTTCTCTATAGAGTTGCACAAAAGCATAACTTGGGAGCGACATCCTTGAAAATAATGAGGGATCTATTGTTATTATTACTGGGTACTAAGAATTACTCTAAGGATACCTGTAGGATCCCCCTCTGTAGCATGGGCTCTCTTCAATTCCATTCTCCTTGTGTCTCTACTTTTATTGTCCATTATAAAAAAACGATAAAGTAAAATAAAAAACTATGCAAAAAAGAAAGGCAAACATCTAAGATAACTTGGAAATGTAATATTAAGAAGATATCAAAATAAAAAGAATATAAGACAAAATTAAAACAAAAATGGAAAAAATGAAAAGTCCAAATAAAAGCTATACAACTTCAAACATAAAATGGTGACTTTCAAAGGATATTTAAAAATCTGAAATTTAAGATAAAATGCTAGAAATAGAAATTATAAACATCAATTGTATCAATTTGTCATTTAACATATTTATCTATCTCCATATTTCCTCCAACTGGTAGGTGGTTCTGCAGGCTGATTAGATTCAGGATTCATTTTTTTTTTTTTTTTGGTGAGAATATTCATAGGTGGTGCTGTGTCCCTTACTGCATCACCTGGGAAGCAATTTTAGTGATGTTAACATTGCTAAGTGGGTTGAGGTTTTACAAGCCTGACTCATCCATTATAAAGTTTACCATCATTTAACTGTTTTAACATCCATCAATAATTTTGACATGCATCCATTATTCAAAAAAGGATTGCAGAGTGGTGACTTTTTAATTTTATCACTGTTTAAAAATCATTTATTAGGTAGAATTCTTCAATAAAGAACTTTCATCAAATATTCTGTTATCTTGAAATATACGTTTACATAAAGAGCAGTGCAAATTATTGATTCTTATTGTTAACCATTCTTTGGAATATTCAGTTGATGTAGCAACTTCCAAAAGTGACCAATGAAGTTTATTTATTTTTAGTATCACTATAAAATCATGGAATTTTTATGTTTGATGATATGTTACAAACTATTACATCAATGATTTGTTTTTTGGTACTCAAATTTTGGCATCTTAGGATGAATTCTTTTGACATATCCCCTTAGTCTTTTATTTATTGATATTAGTATTTTAAATTTAAATTTAGGATATCAGTCTTATTATTTATAACTTCTTTGATTTTCTGAAACTTTTTTTTTTTTTTTGAGGAAGATTAGCCCTGAGCTAACTACTGCCAATCCTCCTCTTTGTGCTGAGGAAGACTGGCCCTGAACTAACATCCATGCCCATCTTCCTCCACTTTATATGTGTGACGCCTACCACAGTATGGCTTTTGCCAAGTGGTGCCATGTCAGCACCCAGGATCCGAACCAGTGAACCCCAGGCTGCCGAGAAGAGGAATATGCGCACTTAACCGCTGCGCCACCGGGCTGGCCCCTGAATCTTTTTTCTTATGTTTAAAATCTTGTTTCTTAAATGATATTAGTATAATTATTTATTTGCTTTATCCCACTACTATTTTTAAATCTATATATCTGTTTCAAAGTAACAATTCAAAAGTTATTACTAATATTAAGACTTCTGAAGACAGTTTAAGATTTATTTGTAATTATTTTTTCCATGTAGAAATATAGAGTCAAAATATTGTATTTTAAAGTCACTTGAAATAATTCTTCTTGTCTTTGTTATGCCACCAACTAGATAGACATTTGAACTAATTTGTTTTGGTTTGGTTTTTCTTTTCAGAGATTGATTTTTTTCCCTCCTGACTTAACTTTGTTTTATAATTATAAAAACCATTTATATGGTTCCAAGGACAAAATTATAGAGCAAGTTACATTCAGAGAGATCTAGCTTCTAATTCCGTCTCCTCTGCCATCTTCCCTCCATCCCCCAGGCACAGCCATTTAAAATTTTTTTTGCTTAGTCTTCCATTGTTTCTTTTAAAACATATAACCAAATCTAATCTTTTGCTATTTTAATCAGTGCTACAATCAACTTTGGGCATACAGTAGTCCATATTTTTTGCCAATGTATCTTTGGGATAGATTCCTATCTGGGTGGAAACACTAGGTCCAAAGCTAAAAGAATAAATAACGTTTGATATTGCCAACTTCTCTTCCATAGGAGTAGTATCATTATTAGCAATGTATGAGAGCCCATGTTTCCACACAGCCTGGCAAACAGACTATGTTGGATTTTGTCAAGCAAGGAGTAAGAAATATTATTTCAGTGTAGTTTTAATTATATCTCTGTTATTATGATAGAAATTGATAACTTTTCACAAGGTAAGGGTCATTTGTATTTTTTTTCTGTGAACTATTGTTCACATCTTTTGATGTTTTTAAAAATATCAGACTGTTGATGTTTTTCCACTCATTTTTTAGGAACTCCTTAAATGTTAGATATAATTTGTGATATTATTTGCACATAATTTTCCCGGTGTGTACTTTGCTTGTGCTATGTTACTTTTGCTGTTCAACAACTTTATAAATATGTATATATTTACATATTTTACATATAGATATACATACACACACACATAATCAAACTTATCAGCCTTTCCTTTTAATCATTAGAAACGTCACAGGTTATGTTCCCCATGAAGTTGACTTCGAGATGGAAACTATAGCTCTGGACTTCATTAAGAAGTCTGCCTTAGCACGAGCTGCTATATCAAAATGTCATAGACTGAGTGGTTTAAATAACAGACACATGTCTCACAGTTCTGGAAGCTAGGAAGTCCAAGGCCAAGGCACCAGCAAATATGGTTCTTGGTGAGAGCCCACTTCCCAGTTTACAGATGACCACCATCTCCCTGTGTGCTCACATGACCTCTTTGTGCGCAAGCAGAGAGAAAGCTCTGGTCCATCTTCCTCTTCTTATAAGGACACAAATTCCATTATGGGGGCTCCACCCTCATGACCTCATCTAAACCTAATTACTTCCCAGAGGCCCCAACTCCTAATACCATCATATTGGAGATTAGGGCTTCAACATATGAATTATAGGGGAGACACAAACACTCAGTCCATAACAGAATCCTTGGAACTAACAGCTATGGATCGGAGGATTCCCTATGCTAGAGGAATAAGCTCTTCATTCCTGAAGAGGATCTGGGTGGCACATGAAAGCATTTACCATGGGAAATTCTCTCCACTCCAAGAAATTAAACAAAGTGATAAAACGACACAGTTAATAAGATATTCACCTATGCCTTCTTATACTGCTTGAATAGTTTTATTTGGTTCATCAGATCTGTAACCCATTTGAAATGGTGTTAGAAATTGAGCCAACATTATATTTTTTATTTTATATTTTTTCAGTTGTCTCAATAACACATATTAAAAGACAATTTTCCCACTGATTTGAAAAGTTGTCATTTTTCTAAAAGTCTAAATTTCCATATATATATATATATATATATATATATATATATTTAGGTCTTTTTCTGGATTTCTTTTTTGCTCTGGTAGTCTATCAGTTCATGAGCTAATGCAACATCATTTTAATTATTGAGGCAGAGTCATTCATTATAATGTGTTTTAAAATCTGGTGTGGTCTGCCTTCCACTATCCATTGTTCCTTTTTATTTTTAGGGTTTTTCCAGATATTTTTTTAAAAATAAATTTTATAAGTAACTTGTCTAACTCTAGAAAAAAAATTACACTTTTATTTGGATTTCTTTAGAGTCTAGATAAACTTAGGAAAAACAGACATGAATCAACTTAAGGAAAAGCTGATATCTTTATTGTGTTGTGTTTTCCTTTCCATGAATATGGTATATCCTTCTATATGTTTGGAAGTATTATGTCTTTCAGGAATATTTTTTAGTCTACCATTATATGGGTTTTGCAAACTTTTTTTGCCATGTCTATCCTTAGTTGTTTCTTTAAAAATTTTTGTTAACATCCTATTATAAATGGAATCTACCTTACACTATTTTCTAACTGTTTTTCATTTAGGTTCCTTGCTTTACTAAGTAATTAATAATTAAAATTTATTTTACTACTATTTTAGTTTTTAAATTTTATATTATAAAAATCCCTAACGTATACAAAATTGAGAGAAGTGAATGATAAACCCCCACGAGCCTATTACCAGATGCAACAATTACAACTTTGTTACTAATCTTATTTCATCTAAAACCCAACCTACTTCCTCTCCTAGATTATATTGAAGCAAATACAAGATATCATATCATTTAAGCCATACATATTTCAGTACACACTTCTAAAAGATAAGTACTCTTTTTAAAACAGAGCTTCAATGCTATCACCCCACCAAAAAGCTACAATTCTTTGTTATTATCAAATATCCAGTCAATGGGTAAATTTCCCTAATTGTTTCATCAATTTTTTAAAGTTTCTTTATTCCAATTAGTATATAAATAGTGTCCACACAATTGCACAATTGCAATTGATTGATATGTCTCTTTTAATCTACAGGTTCCCTCTCCATCTCCTTTTTCCCCTTGCACTTTATTTCTTGAAGAAATTGAATCATTCATCCTATATAGTTTTTCATAGTTTTGCTGACTACATCCCTGTACTATTTTTTACTGTGTTCTTCTCTTTGCTGAATTTACTGTAAATTAGTAGTTAGAACAAGAGGCTTCATCACATTCAGGTTTAATTTTTTTTGTCGAGAGTACTTCCTAAGTGCTATAGTGAATTTCCATGAGGAAGCACATAATGTGCTGCTGTGTCTGTTTTAAATCTAATAATCCATTAAGTTTTGCAAATTGATGATATTCTAATTTTACCACTCTTTCATTTATTAGCCAGAATTCTTCGATAAAGAGAAATTTTTCTTTATTATTTATTTGATTATCTTGAAATACATTTCATATAGGAAAGGCAGGATAAATGCTTCATTCTTCCCCTTTATTACAGCTTTCAAAATTAAGTGTTGGATTTCTAGCATGCTCCAATGGTGACCAATAAGTTTTTCTTATTATCATTATGGACTCATGCATTAAATATATGTGATTTATATCCCTTATAAATTTCCCCATTTCAGGTGGCCATTAGGAAACTCTTCAAGTTGGCTTTTTTTGATATGACCCTAATAGTGTTGATAGCATTTTTGCTTTCTGCCTTGAAAAGTTGTTCCTTGTGTATCTTTTACATCCCTTTTCCCCAACCAGGGATTAGGCACTTCTCCAAGAAGCCCTGGTTCCTTTAATAGGAAGTGGAATTTTGAGATTGCAATCTGGGTACTTAAAGTGGTCTTTCTTACTGGTTTTTCATTGTTTCTAGACCTTTTCTTGTTGTAGAACTAGGAATATTTTTTGTTAAGATAAAGTAGATCGTGCATGCACACAGATAATTCCAACTCAGATTTAGCACTGAAGAATTTTTATTTAACTTTATCAAATTTACATGTGCTTCTCCTTTTTCTCATGAGAGATATCTAAGTTCTCAATGACATTGACATAATTATTAATTTGCTCTATCCCACAACACATACATGATGATTTCAGAATAACAGTAAAAACAATATCACCAACACTTTTACATTCATTTCTTTCATTTTGTTTTGAGGTTATAGATTGCCTTTTAAAACAATTCTTTACAATTCTGAAGAGTTTTTACATGGTTCCAAAGCCAAATCTACAAAATAAGAAGTCCAGCCAGCTTCTACCATGTCTACATCCTCAGTTTCCCTCCTATAAATATTTAGACATAATTTGAGAGAGAAGATAGAACTGGGGATTAAGGGAAAAAAACTTGGACTCAGAGGTTAAAGTTTAATCTTTGTAGGAAAGTTGTGGATCAAGAATTAGAAATATTAATATTAGGAAGTTATAGGAGAAAGTGTAATAATTTAAAATATTTCACTGAATTGGCCAAAAGGGACTAATGATGGAGGATTTTTTTATGAGCATGAGAAGAGAGTGTGCAAGAGGGAATGGTCATTAGTGTCAAAGTCAGCAGAAAATCTTGGTAAAAGTTGACAGATGTAAAGCTATTGGATTTCTCAATAATGAGGATCTTTTTCTAATTTCAGAGAGATAAGATTTGAAGGAGCAAAGCAGAGTTTCGAAGACTAGTAACGGATTGAGTAGAAAAGAAATGGAGAAAGACAACATGAAAATCTTCTTGTGATGCTGGATGTTTGAAAGGTAGGAACAAGAAACACAGAGGGCTATAGCTAGCTTGAGAAATATAATCAAATGGAGATTCTTTATTTACCCAATAAGGAAAGTCTTGAAGTCAAAGAAGAAGCTATCAGAAGCAAAAGCTAGGAGGGGAACAAGTAAATGCTGGAACAAATATCTCAAGAGTCAGGAAGTGATGAATTCAAGGACAAAGAAAACCCAGTAATTCAGCCTCCATGTACAGAGACCAGGCTTCTAAGCGAGAATTATGGGACACTCAGCTTATTCCAAGGAAGCATGTAATAAACCAGACTACAGACTCTTTGCATAGCAAAGCTGAATTTTTCCACAAAGGCTGATCCTACTTCTCCCTCAGTGAGATCCTTGGAAATGAAAAAAATCCCATGTCAGGCTTATTCCCCTGAGTTAGGACTCCCTCAGAAACAAAATCTATCCAGGTCACTGCTAATTTATTCGGAGTAGACTAGGGCACAACCCACACTTTCTAGTCTACTCCTATTACACTGGAGAATGGCCACATCTGATTCTTTTGAAAGCCTTGAAATCAGCTCAACTTGCCATGTTCACATCTTTGTTATCCTTTTCCACTGCCCAGGTTGTGCAATCCTTGGATCATCCAAATTCTTTCAAACTATTATTTCCATATTGCTCCATATAAGCCTACCTTGACTGTACTCCCACCATTTCTTCTTCCTCTTAAACCCTTCTATTGTGTCCTCTGGGAACTCGTATTTTATGATAAACTGTCTTATATCCTCAACCTTTTCATCAGATGTTCCTCCTACCTCCTAGCCCTAATCTGTATTCACCATGGCTATTTCTAAACCATTATTCTTTTTCTGTTTCTGACAACTGTTCTTTTGAGGCATATTCTGTCCCACTGAATCTGTCATTCATTAACATCTCATCTTGTGTCAATTTCTCAGATTGGTTTGTCAGTCACTTGACAGGGTCAGGAAGAAAAAAATGGATATATGGCAGGTAAATTGCTGAAGAAGAGCTTAGAGTACTATCTGGAGGGCAGAATTAGACCAGACATGGGTAAGGTGGATTGAGGGGGTAGGCAGAATATATGAGCCACACAAAATCCTTAAATAATGGATAAAGTATGTGGTATGTTGGAGCTGGCTCATAGTAATTCCCCAGAGCCAGCTGTTAAATTTTCAGAAATTCTGCAAGCCATTATGTTGGTCACTAGAAAGAGGATATTAGAGAGTATTTATACCATGGAAACCTGCAAGTGCTACTAATCAGGACTCTTTTTTTTCCCTCCTGAGAGCCAGTTCTTAAATATTTGCCAGCACATCACTGGGTGGTAGGGAGGAAGAGGAAATGAAAATACTGAGTGGATATAAGATCAGGAAAGTTGAAGACAAATTTTACCTAATTAAAAATTATGTCTAGGACCAATATCACCCTAAAAGCTGAAGCCAAGAACTAAAAATAAGGGAGATTTAAATGGTAGATCCAAGAGTGGCAAGATTAAAGACAGATTCCAAAGAAAAATAACGGGGAAATATCTTTCTTTTAGCTTAACAAATAGGTTTCATCTTTATTAATGAGGCTGATCACAACTGCAAGGAAATGAATAGACATGATATTGGCAGGTTCTTCTATATCACTGGATACCCTTATGATGAACTCAAGTACAAGCAATTTGTTTATTCTGTGTTTAATTAGGCTACCGGATACAGCTTCAATCTTCAAAACCTTACATGGGTCAAGAACGTAGAAATCGATAAGAATAATCAGAATATGGAGGAAACGTGACTCTTAGGAGCATCTTTACAGTGAAAATAAAAAGAGTGGAGTTTGTATCCTGTCTCCCCTTATGCACTGAATGATGTCATGCAAGTCACATAACCTCTCGAACTTATTTCCTAAGCTATAATATAGCAATGGAGATACCTGTCTCCTAGAGTAGCTATGAAAATGACTCAAGATAATGCACTTTAAAGTGTCGAGTCTAATGCTTTGCTCATAGTAGATATCAAAACATTTAGTTTCCATCTCTTCTATATTCCTAAACTTCTCTTTTCCATGAGGTAGGGCTAAATACACATTCTTGAGAAAATGAAAATGTGAACTGAGAAGACTTATGTGTAAGAGGGAGATTCTCAGTACTTCTCTTTTTCACACTTTTGGAAACCTCAATCCAGGGGCAGCAAACTTTCTGTAAAAGGCCAGAGAGTCAATATTTTAGGCTTTGTGGTCCATATAGTCTCTGTCTCAACTACTCAACTCTGCTGTTATAGTGCAAAAGCAGCCACAAACAATCCACAACCAAATATGCGTGTGGCTAGGCTCTAATAAAACTTTATTTATGAACACTGAAATTTAAATTTCAAACAATTTTTACATGTTATGAATATTCTTTTGATTTTTTCAAATTACAAAATTCAAAAATTACAATTTAACAGTTGTGCTTACCTCACAGATCATGCAAGAACATGTGGAAGACTAGATTTTGCCTGTAGGCTGTATTTTTCTGACACTCACTCTTATGTCATACTTGAGGAATAAACTAGGATAGACCAGTAGTTTTGAAACATTTTTAAACCTTGGAATCCTTTGTTCAAAGAAAATATTGCATGACAGCCACTTGTTACCAAAGTTTCTGTGAGGATGGAAATACAACATCCCTCCTGCTCCCTCAAGAACCTGTCCTTCCACCAATACTCACTCACACACATGTACACACACACACACACTCACACATGCAATCTCCTGAAGGGATTTTATAGACACTTTTTTGGAAGCTTTACAATGAAACATCATAAAGAAATACTGACAATTGTGCACTATTCGATCCCCTTTAAGGCAAACAAGATCCAAATATGAAAAAGTCAGGGAACAGTAATTAAAAGAGCTCTTAAAAGACTACACATCCTTCAAGGTTTTTTCTACATTAGACTTCTTATTTATGCTTCCAGACACTGTCTCTCAACTGAATCTTTCCCTCACCTGATGAGAATCTTTGTAACTTGAACACTGTAGTTCTGTCTCTTTATCTGCATCATGGTTTGATCTTCTCTCTTTTCTTGGCTGTACTGGTCTCTGTTATTAGGATTTGGCCTCTGCTTTGGTCCTGGGCACATGGCACATGCAGTTCTCAGTCACCTTACTATCCCAGATCCCTGACCAGAGCAGCCAGATCTGAGTTATGAAAAATGCCCTCTAGTCTAATCAATTCAGTGAGAAGGAAATCCATCAAAGCAAAATCCCTGTGCAGACATCCATGGAGAACTATCAAACGTCAGATTACATTAATAAAAGATATAAAGAAGGAAACAAACATTTAGTTAGGTTTGCTATGTGCCAAGTGCTGTGCTAATTATTCATTCTAGAATTACACACCATTTTATGAATGGTGTGAATTGCAATCCAATCTTAAGAAAAAAGCTAAAATGAAAGGGTTTTCTAAGTCCCTCCCTTTCAGGTAAAGTATGAGTTCCTCCACGAAGCTCTGTAGACACATTTTCTAACAAGGAGAGATACCTGAAGAAGAAATCGATCCAAGAAAAAACTATTTTGAAAAGCCACTAAAGGCTTCCACTGGTATCTTGGAAAATCAGACTACTTTTTGTGCAAAACCAGATATAGACATCAAAAAGAAAAACACAAATATGTTACAAAGCTCATCTTTTATCACTAACAGTAGGTGATATATGAGTAGGCTTTCCTATGCATATCATCTAAACTGAATGGTTAGGACTTGTTACAATGAAGAAATTCAACATGCTATCTTTTGGTTTAAAAACAAACAAATCAACAAAACAAAAACAAGGAAATAAAACTCGGCTTAACTTTTAATTCTAGGGTAGTCACATTATAACATATGCATAATCTCAGACAATATGTGTCAAGTGAAACAAAATGACTGAACAGTTATATTGAGGTCTGATTTTAGCTCCTGTACAAATTCAAAGCAATTTTTTTCAAGGCAATATTTGCAAGTCATTGCTTCTAATATCTTCCAGTACCGAAAAAAATTAAATACAAATTGAGACGTGAGACAGACCAAATGACCTAGATCTATTAATTAACCACCATATGTTTACTTCCCTAGGAGTTCTACCTCTACTATCCAACTTTTCCCACCCTGCTTTATGTCCTAGGGAAAGACTCTTAGGGACTACAGCAAATGAGTTTCCTTGCCCTCTGACTTTTGGTTGGGGACAGCCAAAGGAAAAAACCTACTGGAGATCAGCAAGGAGTGTGAGGTGAAGGTATTTATTTCCTTGGCCCCTTCCTTGTTTGACAAAATTAACAGGGCCTCCAAGTCTGTCCTGAAGGCTACCACTCTTGTGTGCCAGTACCCGTTCCCCGGCTCTGTATCTTCAGGCTAAATGGTGGTAATGGCTTCCTACTGTTGCTAGTTTTGGGGTACTTTTTTGTACCTTGTTAGTTTCCCTTAACCATGCTTACACATTTGCAGGTAGTCCCTTCATTAAGCTCTCTTCAATTCTCCCATTAGAGCATACCATCTATTTCCTGTGCTGCCCCTGAGTGATAATGCCCCTATTTTTTCACTCTTACTTATGACTGAGCAATGAGAATCTTATCCACTGTTTTCTAACCAGCATTGTATATTAATATTAATATCTTTTACTGAACACCTGTTGCGGCAAACACTAGGGAGTGAAAAGGGCCATACAGGAGGCCCATGGAGAACTTCAAATATTGTTGCATTTCTCAAGCATGATAGTTCAGGGGTATTTTTGCATTACCATTATTTGTATATCCTGCATGTGCATTATATTCTGTGTATATGAAATAATTCATCATCAAAATGCAAAACCAAGACATAAAATTATTTGCAGTAAGTGAAGCTTTATTTTCACATGTATATATGGAAAAGGTTCTGAAAGGAATTAGAAGATAATAATATTAGTTTCATTACATCATGAGATTATGGGTGATTATGTTTTTACATTTTTCAAATTTTCTATATTAAATAGAAAAAATATATAGCTTATAATAAGCAGTAAATACTTGGAAAAACAGCAATAGTTTCAATCAAGTTCTAGAGCAGTTACTGTACTGAATCATTTCACTGATAACTGGATCCACTCAAAGGAGGAAACCCCAAATAAAAGTTCAGACTAAAAGGGAAAAAGAAGAAAATGTCCCGTGAGCCAATGAAAGTGTCACCTCTTGCAACAATTATGTCATAGGAGAAGGATTTTAGAAGACCATTAGAATATGAACTTGCTTATAAGGTTGCCAAAGGTGACCTTAATCGTCCAGTCATGTTCTGTTCAGAACCATTATTCGGCTTTCAGTTGCTATGAATAGTAGCTGTGTGATATAGTCATGTTTAAAGGGATAGTGCTGTTCATTTTCATCTGCAGTCTTTCCTTTAGGCTGTTATTAAGATTTCATGGAGTTTGCAAAACGTTTGTCCCCTGAGACCTTGCAAAATGAGTGGCAAGTACAAAGACTTTTTGATTCTCAATGTCAGGGAGGACGATTCACTTGGCTGTGCTGTAGCCCAGCAACACCAAGATCTGTTATTGAGATGATATTTAATAACAAATATGCCTATTATTGGACTTTTATTAGCTGTCATATAAGTGAAGTATGCACAAATTGATAGCTATATCAAGAACGGTGTTTCGTAATATCACATTAATTAAATAAACGAGGTCTTACCAGCATTATTCATTATAACAGAGTATCCAATTTTGATATTTAGCTTTGAGTCAGGCAGCATGATTTTATAACCTATGATCTCCCTATCATAACCCTTTCCTAGTGTCTCTCAAACAACAGACTAGATAGAGGTCCATGGACCCTTTCCTCCATGAGCATGCACATGCCTGATCTTTCTCTAACTCTTTATACCACTTATCCTTTGTATTAAAGATATTAATAAGTGAGAATTCCAGCCATTAGTGTTTTTCCGATAGTTTTAGGTACAATATATTTTTAAAAATCTGGTCCCTTAATTAAACTCAATTAAACATTTCCCCTATATATCATGGCATGAGACAATGTGAAGCATGTTAGGATAATTATTTGTGGACTTATGGCAATTAATTTTGAATAGGAAACCAAGAAGTATTTTATAATAGGCTGCATCTATGATCTCATAAAATCATAGACTATCTGGTTTGGAAATGACCTTAAAGGTCAGCTAATCCAACCATTCACCCAGTGCTTGAATCCTTTCTAAAACATCTCCATCTATTAGTCTTTGTGTCATTCTTGAACTACTCCAGGAAATGAGAAGATTTTTTTGAAGCAACCCATATGAAATGGTGCTAATTTCTATATACATATGTATATAAAAATATTACTCCAAACATGTTTACCACTCCTTATTTTAAACTTGATATGGCATACATTATTGGGAAAAGGAGAAGAAAAAATTCTTCCCTGGTATTCTTACATATATTCCTTTTTATAATAAATTTGACAGATCCTTGAGGAGGCAGTTTTCCTCTTCTTTGACCCACAAAATGAAATAAATAATAGCAAAGACCCTAATTTCTGGAACACATGCAAAGATCTAAAACAATATCTCAAATGAAGCATCACTTTCATCTTTTAAATTTCTTTTGATCACTTGTATTTTGTCCAAGCAAGTCAAATCAAATAGGGATGGAGCTTCTTGCCAAGATCATTTTCTAAACAAGAGGATACTATTTAAGAAAGACACACTGGAAAACTCACACAATCCTCAAAAAGCTGTATTGTATATGAAAACAAGATAACCACCAGAGAATCACTATCAGCTGTTAGGAGCTGACAAAGTTTCCTGTGTCGAAGAAAGCTTCATGGAGAACTGATTTTAGGAATCTTTTGATTCTAGCTATAAAACGTGTTAGGCAAATCTTGGAGAATAAAATGCCTTCCTACCCTAAAAACTTGACTAGTTGCAATGCCTGAAATTTCCCCATTAGAGAGACATGGCTTTGGAGTTTAAAGGCTTCTTAGTTTTCAAGATCCCCTGGCACCAAGCCCCTAACACAGACTCATTATAATATAAAGAATTAGTGAAGCGGTGACTGGTCTGTAATGAGATACTGAACAGGCTTTTGTCAGATAGCAGGGATCTCAGATGCTGGAAGATACAGAAAGGGGAAGAGGGAGATCAACTAAAGATAAATTTCACTCCCTGCTCAACTTTCCCATGTACCAGCCAGCCTTTCCAATGTACCTTACCTTATCTATTCCTACCTTTGGTTTCTTTTTAAAGTCTTTTTATAGACCTACCTAAGGCAAGGGCAAAGATTGTCAAGCATGTTTGTTGAACCAAATGTATGGAACTAAGAACATTTTTCAGGAATCAAATCTCAGTGCTTAAATCGTGGGAGATACCTATGCAAAATCTATAACCAATCATGAATATTCTTAAGGACAAGAACTCCTTGTTCTTTAGCATTCTGCTGGGCACATATTAGGTGCTTTATAAAAGTACTTTACTAAGGATAGCTGAAGAGCATTTCTAATGACAAAAACAGTTCCATGGTGAGTCATTTATCCAACTACCCTCCAGTTTGAAGAATTAAGTAAGAGTTGTACTGAATCAATTTCACTACATACTTTCACGTTCTAAATTCTCAAAAGAATGTGAGATGAACAGACTTCAAAATGACTACATTAAAAGAAACAAATAAGCTGTTAATTTTACACTCAATTATAAATATTGTAAATAAATTATTCATCTAAAAGCTGAAAGACTTATGTCACTTAAGTACTTGGGATAATCAAAAGTAAAGTTGGTTCAATTACTAAAAATGGAGAGGCAGGAAAAGAAACCAGAAAAAAAGACTTAATGACAAAGTGCTGCAATATTATTATGAAAATATGTAGGCTTTTCTGGGTTATAAAATCTTAAATGAATTCAAACTTGCAAGCACAAAGAAATAGGAAAAGTAAGCATCAAGTAATCTTATATTGCATTGACCAGAAAGGAAAGCACTAATAATCCATTAAAATGAGTTGGTCTTTGCCTTTATCATTGTCTTATTTTGAGCTTCCCCCTAATCAGAGTCTGAGACAAAGACCACCTTGTCTCTGAAAGTTAAGTGCTGCTATTGGCCTCTGCCATTCCAGGATTCCCCTCTTTTCCCCATTGGCATTGGGAACCATGATATCCTGGTATTATCTGCTTCTGTCAACCCTGGCCTTCAGAAGACACCACTAAGCCTCTTGAAGATGTCATTGCTTATCACCAGGACTTTCTTAGTGAAGGGACTGTCCTATGGCCCTTCTGGGGAACATGGTCAAGTGGTGGGTTCACTAGTCTCACAAAAGAAATCCATTCTAACATTCCACCTCCCTAAGTCTTCTGTTCCCTTCTCATTATCATGCCCACGTAATCCTGCATCACTACCTTATTTACTGCAGGCCATTACTGTGTCAAACCTTTAAATAGCCATTCAAGAATATATTAGAGCAAAATTCAGATGTCCTTGCCAGTATTTTGAACCCAAAATCATAGATGAGTGCTTGTAGGTCAATGATTTCCTGGTCTAATACCCTCATTATTCACTCCCACATTAGTTCCCCTGGTCCCTGCCAATACCAATTACCCAGTCCTGGATTCTTCAGGGTATAGCTATTTGCTCACACAACAGGGACTGTGTTTCTGTGCTTGGGTTGGGCTATGACCTGACTCTGATTCCCAGTCTTGAGTTATGAGGGTGGCAGGAGCAGTTTTTGATAAAGACAGACATCTTATTCAAGTTACCTGACTCAGATGAGGTCTTTCCAGTGTATCCAGGCAAGAGGAATTTCTCTCTTCCAGCAAAGAGCAGAGAGTTAATCCTACCAGTTGGAAAAGTTTAGTGGAATCTGCGGTTCAATATTCTCAGGCTGATCCATTCATATCTGCCCATCTGAGTATCACAGTCACACTCATTTCCTCTCAGAGTACTAACTTTTATATAGGAGGCCTGTCAAGGCTGTGGTTTCCAATTTCTCTGCATCTCTGCCATCTTTAAAATTAGATCTTAGGTCTGATTTCTAGCACAGTCTTCTCAGGAGCTCCAGGAGATAAAGTTATCCTTATTTGCTTTCATAGAGACCTTCTGGCTTTCAGTGTTTCTTGAGTTGATAGTTGGCTGACCTGACCCTGTCACTTTGTTTTCTACATATTTCTGAAGTAACTACATTATCTGTTCATTTTCATGCTACATTATAACTACCATTTTCCCCCACACTTTTCCTGTGTCATTGCTATCACATGACCCAATATTTCACCTTCTACCTGCACCTTGTCCCAACCACTATAGGTCAAAGTCTTAGTAATTGTGATGCTTCCAGAAGCAAGCCAGATATTATCACAACTCCACTTTGGCATCCACTCTTTTAGCCTGGTTCTCCAATAAGCAGTACCGAGAGAAAGACTTACATGCAAATAGTTTATTTGGGAATGCAATCTCATGGAGCAGTGGTTAAGTGGTTAAGTGAATGTCCTTCTCCTGGAAAGGAAGGAAAACCAATACAGTGGTGTACTATTAAGTTGGCCATCAGTAGGGTGACTGGAACTTGATCCCAATAGACCTTTTGAGAGGCCTTACGAAATCCATCTCAGAATCTTCTTTTTGAGGATGAAAGGAGGAGGAAATTATCCATTGGCTCCTGTCTCCCCTTGTTTAATGTGGTTCTGTTGGTAAAGGCTTTCTGGGTTGTGCATTCATGAGTGCTGAGCAGCTTCCTGTGGTTGAGTGTCACTTGCCGTGGTGTCAGAGAAGCTCCAGGGCAGGAAGTGAGCCTGAAGCAAGGCACAGTCAGGTTACATCTATGAGACTGTTTGAAGCCTCTGCTGAACTGGTCACTACAGCAGTGACTAGAGTATGTGATGGGCTGAGAGGATATGAGATAGATATAAGAGATGTCTGATATAATTGTCAGTCACAGTTAGCATTTATTGTGAGTTCTTCATTTATATAGCACTATAGTAAGCACTGGGGATGTAATATGTTCTATGAACCCACATGAGATTTACAATCTGGTTGAACATAAATATATTTAATATAGTAAATATATTTTGTAACTGTATCATATGTATATAAATATATATTTGTGTGAATAAAAATTATAAAGATCATTCATTTTTCTTGACTGGCCAAATATTATTCTTGTATAAAACATGATCATTTGATTTTTCAAAAACTTGTATTGTTTTGGCTGCATGTAAAATTGGTTTTACTGAATATTGTTTTGGCATTAGTGCCACAATTCACAGTCTTGAAGAAAGCAACCATATGGTAAGCTGCCCTTGAAATTATTATAAAGATGTTGTTGAGAACAATGTGTTTCATATCCTGTAACAACACATTTATTAGAACCCTCAAAAGAAATATATCTTTTAATGTTCATACCAGGAAAATATGGGCTTTTTCTGGACCCAAACTTTAAAAAATATTATCAAATTATAAATTTGGCAAGTAATGTGGTTCTCTTTGCTTTGGCCACTGGGAAGCTTGGAGCCAAATCTCCATTCCACTTTTAGTAATTTAACAGGACTTTATAATCGGCATTTCTGTAAACTAATTGTATCTTCTAATTTCATTTTATTAGTGCACTCTTATGTCCCTTCCCCTTGATCTGTATATCAATTTATATTTTATTTTATTGTTTATCATATAAGCCACTTCAAGTCTTTATTTATACTGAGATGGGCATAAATTCATCTAATTAAAAACAACTTATGTAGACAACTATTAAATATACTACATTTTAATTTATATTTTTAATTAAATGGCAGATGAGCTTATTGAACGTGAATGATACAGCAGAGGTGGTAGAGTATGAACACATACATAGAATTGTAAGATTGAACAACAGTTTTACACTGCTGAAGAATAAGTGGCTCTAAAGAAGATACACAGATGGCCAACAGGCACATGAAAAGATGCTCAACACCACTAATTATTAGAGAAATGCAAATCAAAACTACAATGAGATATCACCTCACACCCTCCAGAATGGCTATTATTAAAAAGACAAGAAATAAGTGTTGGAGAGGATGTGGCAAAAACGGAATCCTCATATACTGCTGATGGAAATGCAAACTGGTACAGCCACTACAGAAAACAGTGTGGAAATTTCTCAAAGAATTAAAAATAGAAATACCATACGATCCAACCATTCCACTTCTGGGTATTTAGCCAAAGAACATGAAAACATTAATTCAAAAAGATATATGTACTCCTATGTTCACTGAAGCATGATTCACAATAGCCAAGACTTGGGAGCAACCTAAATGCTCATCAAGGGATGAATGGATAAAGAAGATATATATATAATGGAATACTACTCAGCCATAAAAAAGATGAAATCAGGCAGCTGGCCCAGTGGCGCAGTGGTTAAGTTTGCACGTTCTGCTTTGGTGGCCTGGGGTTCGCTGGTTGGGATCCCAGGTGCGGACATGGTACTGCTTGGCAATAAGCCATGCTGTGGTAGGTGTCCCACATATAAAGTAGAGGAAGATGGGCATGGATGTTAGCTCAGGGCCAGTCTTCCTCAGCAAAATGAGGAGGATTGGTAGTAGTTAGCTCAGGGCTAATCTGCCTCCAAAAAAAAAAAAAAAAGATGAAATCATGCCATTTGTGACAACATGGATGGACCTTGAGGGTATAATGCTAAGCAAAATAAGACAGAGAAAGATAAATATTGATTTCACTCATATATGGAAGATAAAAACAAACAAACAAACACATAGATATGGAGAACAGATTGGTGGTTACCAAGGGGAAGGGGGTCGGGGGACAAAAGGAGTAAAGGGGCACATATGTATGGTGACAGATGGAAACCAGACTTTTAGTAGTGAGCACAAGGCAGTCTATAGAGAAGCTGAAATATAATGATGTACACCTGAAATTTATGAAATGTTACAAACTAATGTGACCTCAATTAAAAAAAAAGAATAAGTGGCTCTGAAGTCACTATCCAACAAAGTGCATACCTATTATTTAAAAAGTGACAGAACTGGTTAAATTAGCAATATGATATTACACTTGTATTTTCTTACATTGTTTCAAGCCACAAAGTCTCAAAAGAAACTAGAAACACTGATTTTAAGTCTACGTGTCTCATTTACTGCCTAAGTCAGGGAATGTATCTTTACTTAAAATACGTGTATCTATTAAGAATACTAATACTGAGGCTACAGTATGAGTTTATTTAATTTTCTAATTGAAATAATTGGATCGAAATTTGTCAAATGCATAATCCTGGCACATAAGATAATTATCTCTATATCACAGCAAAATTAAACTTCTAAAAAAATCCCTGCAAAACGAATATTATAGCAAAATGTAATTGGCTAAAGTACAAATGTGAAATATTATTAGAAGGTTTTGCCTAGAAATGACAAGCTCTATTGAAATACTACCTTGCAGCCAGTTAGAACAGCTTCATGTTTAAGAAAGTATGAATGAGGCAAAGAAATATGATAAACAATGGGGGCCAGCCCAGTGGTCTAGTGGCTAAAGTTTCAGGCACTCTGCTTCAGTGGCCTGGGTTCCTGGGTTATGATACTGGGGGTGGACACACTCCACTCATCAGCCATGCTGTGGAGGCATCCTAAATGCAAAATAGAGGAGGGTTCTCCTTCTGCCACATCCTCCAATACTTATTTCTTGTCTTTTTAATAATAGCCTTCTGGCGGATGTGCGGTGACATCTCATAGACCTTAGCTCAGGACTAATCTTCCACAAGCTAAAAAAGAGAGGAAGATTGGCAATGGATGTTAGCTCAGGGTGAATCTTCCACCAAAAAAAAGAAAAAGAAAAAAGAAATATGATAAACAAGGATCATGAATTAAGGGAGGGAAGGATAAGAAACAATGTACGTATAATTATCTAAGTATTAGAGCACTGTAAACATTTAAAATCCTGATTCATTTTATAGGATGATGCAAGAATATTCCAATCTTAGAATGGAGGTATTTGACAAAATCTCACAGTGCTTATCCAAGCTAGGGGTTACCTCCCAGGAGAAATCATGAATTCAGTGCAGCAATTAATCATAGTGATGAGTATAAAATTACAGTGGCATCTCTGTGACCAACCCAAGGGAGGGTGGAGAAAGTCCCTTTGGCAGCTGCCTGCTCAGCTAATGGTATTAACTAATGGGAAGTCAAATACAAAGCCATCCTACAGCCTTGTGATGAAACTACTTCCCAGCTATTTACATAAAAATAGACCAGACTAGGCCAAAATAGAGTAAAAGTTAGGACATTGATGTCTCTATGTCTCTTGAAGGAATATTAAAAGAAAATTATCAGTGAGTCTGATATGAGAGTCTCTAATCTACAATAGGTTAAACAGTAAATTTAGTTCTTTCCTAGATAAGTATGATTAATTTAACAATCTTAACCATCTATAGCAGTTTTGAGGGGGAGAAGAAAATTTATAAAAGTTAATAAATAATACCTTTTCAAACACATGTTTTATTAGTCTTCGACTGGTAGTAGTCATGTGAACAGCTAATTCATGCAATGATTCATCAGCCGTTCTGGAATAGGTGGGTTATGGGAGGGGAGGAATTCTGGTAATCAAAGAATAATTTATTAAACTGCTCCATTCTTGATTGGTTTAGCTTTCTTACAGTAATCACATCAAAAGTTTATGGAGCACTTACAATGTTCTATAACATGCTTTCCCATGGCATTTTTTCATTTAATTATCACAACAGGCCTGTGAAGTAGGTACTATTATTATTCCTATTTTACAGATGAGGAAACAATGGCTTAGAGTTGGTTAGGTGCTTGCTCAATTTATAAGGCCAGTCAGAGAGCAGTGGAGTTGGGATTAAACCATAGATTTGTCCCCAGAGCCCAACACTTAACCGTTTATTTGGTTACTTACATGGATACTGCCTCTCCAACTATTCTTGAATAAATCCTCTAGGGACTTCCAGTCCTGCTCCTTGAAAAGTCCCAGTCATGCAAGCTGTTTTATTCTAGAGCAGAAGCTTCTGTACTATTCTGGAGGAATAAGGCATGATTCATATTTTCATACATGGGATGCATCTTCTTACCCAGTTTCTAAGATAACATCTAAACCTCTTCTTTCTCTCCTCCCCAATTCTTCCTTGAACTCAAAAACTCACTTTTAGATCAGAAAAGGGCCCTACAGGCTATCTTATCTGGTCTTCTCTTTATTTTAAAATAAAATCACGGCCTAAAGAGGTTAAATGATTTATAGTTGGTTAGTAGGGCTCCCCAATGTCTGGAATCCCCGTCTAGTGCTTTGTCCTATTATGTTACAGTATCTTCCATATCTGTCCCATGTTTCTTCAGCAATCTGATGCAGGAAAGGTATTATGAAAATCATTTTTTCAGTCTGAGTAAAGGGAAGTTTCCCACTGCTATTTGGACTGCTCTCATATTATAATAAAAACAATGAAAGAGGCTTTACTGGGCTTCTCTATTGCAACCACAGGCTAACTGTGACACTGGACACAAACAGTCCTGAAAACCAATCTCAATTTTCTATTTGCACTAAAAGGAAGAAAGCAAACACATGAACGTGTCAGACTGAGGATTTAACCTGGAGAAGAAATAAAAAAGCCAGACAGAAATAGAAAAGCAAGAGGGAACATAAGAAATATAAAGGAAAATATCAGCTGTATAAATTAGATTAACACTGGGCCCCCTGGTTATTTTTAGGTTTCACATTTCTGATACATCAGACAGTTTTCCAATCTCCATTTATTTCTGCCTCCCTATAGCCCTTCTTTCTGGCACCAGTTGGAAAAATAATCTATAAACTGATTACTAAATAACACAAGATTAACTAAAAAGGACAGTTACACACACACATGCACACACATACATACATACACTTGTCTCTCTACAGTATATGTGAAGTTATGTTAACAATGATTTAAACACATTAAAGGCCTATTATTGAAATACATAGTCTTTCTTGCATTGTTTCTCGGGGTGTTACTGGCATTTTAAATGAAAAAATTATTCCTTGGATGGACTATCCTGCACATTGCACGATTCTTAACACCTCTGCCTTCTGCCATCAAATTCCAGTAGTTGTACTTAGTCATTGTGACAACCGGAAAGCACCCTTAGGCATTTCAAAATCCCCGCTGGGGTGGGGCAGTACTTCCCCAATTGAGGAACACTGGGACTGAGAACAACACTCTAAATCCAACTCAGAGAAATTATTAACATTATGGAGTCACATATGCTATTCAAGATTTATTTATTGAATGTCTGCCATGTGCATAGCCCTGTTCTAGTAGGTGGGAGGTAGATTTGTGAGTTCAAACAGATAAGGATTTTGCTGTAACGGAGCATACAGGATAAAGTGTGAGAGACAGATATTGATTAAATCTTAACACACACATACAGATGAATCTATGAATTTAGAACTCTGATAATAGCAACAAAGAGACACAGGATGTTATTAGAGACTCTAACAGGAAGATTTGCTTAGATTAGTTACAGAAGTTTCCTCAAGGAACTTTGAGCTTGAGCTGGGGTCTGAAGCATAAGTAGGAGTTTACTTAGTGATGATGAAAAGTAAAAACATTTTCAGTAGAGGGAACAGCATGTGCAAAGTTACACTGATGAGACAGAGCATGGCAAGTATGAGAGATGGACATGAGGCTAGTGTGGCTAGACCTGAGAAAATGAGATAGAGTATCATGTGAGATGAGGCTGTAGAGGTATATAAGGGTAAATCCACATATTGTCTTATACCCTATGATGATAAGTAGAATTTTCAGGCATACTAATCAAGTGAAATTTGGTAGAAGACAGAAGAAGGAACAGGATCATATGAGACATAAATCCATCAGTGGGTGTTTTCTCATGAAACTTATAATCAAATCAACTCTCATTTGAATGGAGATCAAGCTAGCACAGATAAAAACGTCTTCAGTGTCTTGTGATTGTGTGGAATTTACTCAGTCAACAAATTTGGTGCCATTCAAGGTTCTACAGAGGTAATACCTAAGAGCAGATGTCTGTCCAGGAATGTTGGGGGAAATCAGGAGACAATATAGAGAGGTCAAGTGTTAGAGGGGAATAAGTACTGGAGTTGAAGTTCCAGGAATTGGGTCTTACTCCCAAATTTTCTTGCCTCATGGGAACTTCGCCAGTCCTTGATTAGGGCTTTCATCAGTAAAATGAAGACAATAATATCCCAAGGCTTTTGAGTAAGGTTATCTTGAGGAAGAGTGTCTAACTCAACATTTGGCACATCCCAGGTGTGCAATTCACACCTTTAATGAAACTAAGTTTCTTCAGATATACAATAAAGGCAATAATAACCACTCTGACGTTCCAAGGGTGTCAAAAGGGCAAATGGGATAAGTTAGTAAAGAAGCACAGAGTATTACTATTATCAATAAAGGAATGTGGCCTGAATGCCACTCTGAATTCATCACCCCTTTATTTTTCTGTCAGGGGGCTATATTCATAGAGGAAAACTGCTCCATGGAACATCTCTCTCCCTTTAGTCCTCAGAAAAAGTCATGGATGGGGGAAAGAAGAAATGACAGTATGCATTTTTTTTGTCCTGATGAAATAAACATTATTGTGATAAGATAATTTAAATGCTATCAATGTATGTGCACATAATTTTTCTTTGGATGTGCTGCAGAAAATTAAGTATTGTGTAAGGTGACCAGCCTATGGACCAACATTTTGTGAAATGTTGACTGACCATGCTTCTTTTTCAAGTAAATACAGTTTACAGAAATTTGTTTGCAGCATACACCAATGTTGTGGATGCTCCACTTCTTATTCCCTCAGCCCACCTCTAAATGTACCTGCAGCTGTGGTGACCAGTTCCCAGTGCACTGACAACTTCTCACCTCAATTGCCTGTTCTCACTGCTTCTCCACACAAGGGCTTTCTCTGGAACCATGAGAACTTGGTCAGCCTGCTTGTTGGGAAGTCAAGAAGTGTCTGAAGCTTAACTGTCCCAGGAACTACCATCAACCACTGACAGTTGAGAATTGGTAGATAAATATTTCATCTTAATTTGTCCTTTGATGAAATAATTCTGAAGCACGTTCCACATGGTTCCTCCGAGTGTCCCCGGTAGGATTGATGCCCAGTTTCCCACTGTGATAACCTGCTCAGTAAAACTCTTTTAGTAGATTCCTCCCTTCCCTGTATTACTTTCTCCACTTTCTTTCCTGAACTTCTTGTAATTATCTCACACATTAACTACCTGCACCCGCTTCATGTCTCACGATATACTTTTTGGGAAACCCAAATTTAGATATAGGATTCCTGGAATTGTCCAGTTCATAAAGCATGATTTGCATTTCTAATGACACAGTGGTGTCTAGTCTAAAAGGAATTATGGCCCTATGCTCTGTAGAAAGAGGAAATAGCTATTTTTTAATGCCTCTCAAAGGAAAAAGACCAAAATCAAGGATACATTCCATAGGAAGGAAAGTATTATCTGTTTAGAACATCAACATTTTGATTTTAAACTGTGTTTGAACATTAGGCCATACCAATGCCCACTAACTCTGAGGGTCATTTAATTTAAAAGCAATGAGTTGAAAAGATTAAGTAATTTAATGTTTTAGATTACTTTGTGTCTAAATGTCCTTTACCACCTTTTGATTCCTCATTGCCTATATTGAAGGTATTAAGTTTAACTTACTAAATAAAACCTAGAAGGAGTTAACATTTCATTTGAGCGACCTCCAAATGCCCCCCAGCCAAGACTCTTGAAGTGCTTCCAACAGATGCTAAACTATGCAATCCACGTAATTAGCTATTTTAGATACTGAATTAGTAAGGATGCTAGACCATAAGCTCAGTGAGGAAAAGAGCTATACTTGTTTTATTTACCTCTACACCTCTAGTTCCTAACACAGTGCCTTGTACTTACTAAGTGTTCAATAAATTTTTTTTTTGAGGAAGATTAGCCCTGAGTTAACTACTGCCAATCTTCCTCTTATTGCTGAGGAAGACTGGCCCTGAGCTAACATCCATGCCCATCTTCCTCTATTTTATACGTGGGATGCCTACCACAGCACGGCATCCGAACCGGTGAACTCCAGGCCACTGAGAAGCGAAGCGTGCAAACTTAACCACTGCACCACCGGGCTGGCCCCCAATAAAATGTTCTTGAATGAATGAACACATAAGCTACTTCCATTTGGATAACTTTTACTGTGCTTACATGTACTAAGATGGAGAAGATTTGGTATCTAAATCATTACAGACATAAGGAAAAAATACTAGTGCACATTTATCCTTTACCTTCAGTGTGAAGTCATAAAGCCAGAAAACTACCTGGCTCTTTTCTGGTCCATTTACATATTATATCCGGAAGTTAGAAGAGAAAGCTGAAAGATTACAAGATATAAGAGATACAATAATTATTTGACCCATATAAATACTTGTCTAAGCTCACTACTGTCTCTTTTTTTAGAAAAGTTGGTATGGAGGAATCATGGGACTTCAGGTCAGAATCAACTTTGTAGTATATTTTTTATGCAATGTTAGGAGAAAATAAGGAGTTCAGAAGAGTATGTACTTCATACTTGCAGCAACTATGCAACAGGTAATGAAATCAGTGTAGATTATCATCTTTTTTTAGAAGGTGAACATATTATATTATTGGTTTATGAGTGATGTACTCTGTAGCATTTTAAGTTTGATATCAGTTACAATGTAACAATGAGCCAGCAAAGAAAAAATAGAACTTAATAATGTAGGCATGCTTTGAATAATATTTTAATTTCTACAGAACCCAGTATTTTCCCGGAATGTAGGAGATCAGTCCTGACGTCCCAACTCAGTCTTGTTAAATTTTTTTTTCTGGCCCTGAGCTAACATCTGTTGCCAATCTTCCTCTTTTTTTTTCCCTCTCTCCCCAAAGCCCCAGTACATAGCTGTATATCCTAGTTGCATGTCCTTCTAGTTCTTCTATGTGGGATGCCACCTTAGCATGGCTTGACCAGCTGTGCTAGGTCCGCACCCAGGATCCAAACCGTTGAACCCTGGGTGCCAGAGCCAAGAGTGCAAACTTAACCACTATGTCACTGGGCCGGCCCCATGTCTTGCTAATTTGTGTTAACCCCTCTCAAAAAAAATTCTCATTCCATCAGCCTCAGGAATTTTGAAATGTTTTCTACTAAAACCTAGATAGCCATGATTCTGTGCTACAATCAAGACCTTTGGGATTTGTACTTTTGATGTGATGATTGCTTTTACCCGGTTCACAGAAACCTAAAATGTTATCATTAACATCTGATACCTATGAACTTCAGAGTTTGTTAGAGAAACCACATAAGTGTATGAGATAAAGCAAAGGAGAAACAGGGCTTTACTTGGCTAGGTATAGATACTGAAGGAAAGCTCCTCCCATAAATGGAATGTTAGTTGATTCTGGCATTTTACTTGGTGGGAGACCATAAAATCTTAGCAATTCTAAAGTTTCAATTCCCCACTCCCTCTACCTGGTTTAACCAGGCGCATTACTTTAATCTGAGCTCAGGGCATGCTGGGAATTCCCAGGTTGGCTCTCTGATACTCTACCATTGCTCTGTCACTGAGGACTGCTGAGGATCTTTTGCATCTTCGGCACTGACCAGCCCAATCTGACTTGCTTTCCTGGCTCTTCATAAATGCATGCTTTGCCTGAAATTGGAAAACACATTTGCTCCTCTCCTTGTTCCCCCTTCCCTTCACCACTTTTTCTTCTTGTCCAGGTCTACTTTTAAGAGCTTCCCTTGCTGGCAAGCCTTTTCAAATAGCCTGTTGGCCTCTATAGGTCTTCGGCTACTAAAGCCACTTTGCCTTTCTGCTCAGGAGCACCTTCAATGTTTCCTTAAGGCCCCAGTCACATGCTCACATTTATAGAAGAACAGGAGCAGCAATTGAGCCTTTAACTATTAACTTGCTATAATAGATTACTTGACCAAGAGCATCTCTAGTACTCGAAATGATAATATGCAACCCAGGTCCATTTCAGGGGATGCTGAGGGCATGGAAACATTACCTCATAGGAGATAAAAAGCTTTTCCTTCAGTATCTGTACCCAACAAGGTCAAACATCTTGTTTTTTGCTTCCTTTGTCTAAGTGATTAAACATGCTCACAACTAGGAGGACTCACAACTAAAAATATACAACTATATACTGGGGGCTTGGGGAGAAAAAGGAAAAATAAAACCTTTAAACATGCTTTGTCTAAGTAAATAATTATCTAAGTAAATTATGACAATTTTCATAATTGCCTAAGTAAATAAACATACTTATTTAATAGACAAACGTGACGTTAATAGGTATCAACATTGGTAACAATTTAGGTTTCTCTGAAGTGGTTTTAAGAAGGATTACAGTAAAAGGACAAATTCTAAAGGCTGCGTACTAGTACACAATTCGGCGTACTTTGCAGAATAATTGCATTTCTACAGGACTCAGTATCTTCCCATTATGTAGGAAATTGGTCCTGACTCAATCTAAGAATATCTATATGTTCTTTGAAAAATTTTAAAATTTCTGAGCCTGATGGAATGAGATCTTTGTTTGGGAGGGGGAGGCGTAAGATAGTGCCAATAATTAATGAGATGGGTTTTCCGGAGTATTATTAAACATTGCAAATGTGAATGGTTTGATTTTGTGTCATAATCCTTTGGTGAATGAACACTTAACAAATTTACTTATATTTATATAAAAAGCCTTTCTCTTCATTCATAGGTTCATAAAGGGAACAATACCCTTAACTGTAATGATAATGTGAAAATCACAGAACTGGAAACCAGAAGACCTGTGTTTAGGTTCTGTTCCAAACTATTTTTTGGCCTTTGTATAAGTCAGTTAGTGGGCCTCATTACCCATTTATAAGAGGTAAAGACGGTAAATTCTAAGGTCTTTTGCAACTATATAGTTTAGTGATTCTATAATTACTATATAATAAAAATAGTAGTTTATAAGAGAACAGATCCCAAACACTGCTTCTACTCTATCCTAAGTCAGATTCCCTAGAAGCAGAGCCTAAGACAAGGAGTCTTTAGTAAATGATTTCCTGAGGGACTGTTCTCAGGAGAAACCTGTACAGGAGTGAGGGAAGCAAGATGGGGCAGAGGAAAGAGCTAAGCAAAGATACGGTTTCAAGAGAAGTCTAGCCTCAGCCTGATCCTACAGGGAGCTCTGGAGCATAAACTGTGGTACACACTGAGTTTTTCCCACCTAAAGCAAGGAGCCTGAGCTTTTATATCTGCATATTAGTAAGACTTTGGCCAAGGACCACTTCAGGAAGTGGAGATACAACTTCCCAGGCTTTTCTGGATGAGGCAAACCTCTGGAGAGGAGGATGTGAGCTCTAGCAGCCAATACCACAGCAGCCAGAGGGTTGCTGGATTGGCTTGCTAAAGGGAATATGGATGGGGCACCAATAGCATCTGTTAAATTCTATTTCTTCTTCACTCAATCTAATTTTTATATTTAAATGGCACTACTAGGTTACAAAACATTCACATCACTTAACTCATTGGACCTTGACAATGTTTCACATAACAGGTATTTGGTAAATACACATAAAAAGGACTGGTTATTATGTTTTACAAAAAGGAAAAACTCATATAGCTGTAAATTGATTTTTGTTGCTATTTCATTTAGATAGTATATTGTATAAAATGCTTACTCAATTAAAAAGTAGAAAATGGAACTCAACAATTAAGCCTTCTTAGAAAAAAATATCTAAAGGAGTTCTGTATTCTTTAATGAAGAATGAAGATTTAACATTAATGATGGTTTGTACACGTCAGTAAAATTGAAGTTAAAGTACTTTTGAATTTTATTTTACTTCTATCAAGTGATCTTGTTCCAGGAATTCATATTACATTTAGACCTGACTGAATACTGGATAAGAATCATTTACTAGAACTTTAACACAAAGCAGAGCACAGATAAAGCTGATAATATTTTTGTTTAAAAAATAAAAGTCTGCCCTCAGCACTAAAGATAATAGGTTTTTACCTAAAAAATGTTACTCTCAAACAGACTGCTATTTGAAAGATGATTTAGGGGTTTAATTCTTTAAAACTCAGGTAGCTTGCTAAAAATAGGACAAATACCATTTTAAGCCATTATTAGTAGCATACACCTTATAATGAAGCAAGACTAAAGAACATGTTTTTCAAAAAGAAACTTAGCAGAGATCAGAAGAGAACTGTGGACTTGAGAAAAGCCAAGCACGGGGAAAATGGGTGTGGTAAAGACAAATGTGGGTGATTTCACCATTTTTGTCTTGGGGAGTCTTAAAGGATGCTATAAAGTAATGATCCTTAATCTTTTTCAGGTCATGGACTCACTTGAGAATTTGATGAAAGTTACGGACTTTCTTCCCAGAAGAGAAAATGCATATGCACACAAAATTTTGCTATCAGTCTAGGGTAATTATAGAACATTGAATCCCTCCATGAGCCACTACTGTAAAGAGAAATGGAAGTGTGTTTCAGACTATGAAGAGGAAATGACAATACTAGGCCAGAAGGAAATTTCTGTTCTGAATATGCATTTCTTTATTCTTTCTCTTAGAGAAAATACACCTCACATTTAATGATGTTAATGAAGCATAAATGAATAAGAAATACAGTTAAGCATATCTAACACAATGTTCACAAAGATTTTTTTGTGAGGAAAAGAAAGTAATTACAGTTGGAGTTTCATTAGGAAGACCAAGGAGATGGTTCATGACTGATTAGGCTAAAATTAGATTTCTGAACCATAAGAACCACCCATGATGGTTTTTTCATAGTAAATTTTTGCCTTCCTTTTTAAATTACCAAATCACACTGTTTAATTACTTTCTTGACATTGTTACAGCCTCTCTGTTAACTCAGGATGCAGTCTGATAGAAGTGCTTTGCAAACCAAATACTTCTCTACCTGTTCCACTTCTGAGAAGCATAAGTGAGGCTAGTTTGATTTAGATGGATGCTGACCTTTATGTATTCCAACTCCATTTTTAACCACTGTTTTTTTGGGACTTCCAAGGTCCATCCCTTGCCTCGTCCTAGAACCTGTCTATTGTCTTGGCTTCATAGAACCTGGCTATCTTCCATGTATTTACAATCCACCTTTGTTTTTGGGGTTTTCTTGACCTCAGCTCTCTGGCAAGATCTTTAAGCAGGTTTCTGGAAACAGAGTAGGTCATCTAAATAGCTCTAATTCAAGATTGAAAAATCATAACACACTCTTAAAGCGTAGTGCTCATATTTAAAGAAAATCTACTCTCCTCAGATTTTCATTTCTATTTGAACTTAAGGGGAGCACTTAATCATTGTGAGATTCACTTATATGCTCCACAGTGCTCACACTCTCTATGTGCAGATTAGGAGACAGCCTAATTCTTTTTTCCTCCCACATTATTAAAACAGGTAATGCACTTTTATTAATGTTAGAATCAACTAAAATAATTCTGGAAAATTAATGCCCCAAATGAATGCAATTTCAGAGCTCAGTGAGTACATTATAGGCTTATTATTCTTAGTCTGTATGGGATGCTATATTCAGCAGTTTTGATTTCTATAGAAGACTAGAAACAATTTCTCTGTCTTTTCTGCATGATAACTTGATGACCTGGCACTTTTCCTGAAATGAAGAGGTATCATTGTAACTTGAGATGCAATAATCTTTTAAGAGCTATTCAGTTAAAATATCAGAGGGCAATGGAAAAGGATTTTGGTTGTTAAATTTTCTGACATAAGCCAAGAGATATAACATGCACACACCCCTTTGTTTCTATCTTTCTCTCACAAACACGTGTGTACAAACACTAATAATATACACAAGTGTATATTATGCCAAGCATTGTACAAGGTATGAGGCATATCGATGGGAAAAACAGAATAGACAATATCTGCCCTCATGGAGCTTATTTTCTAGTAGCTGAAACAAAGAGCTCACATGGAGGAATTGTCCTTCTGTAGGAGGTAAAACTCCAAAAAACATATTTTCTCCAAAAAACATATTTTTAACAAAGTATGTTTTAATGCCGTGTCTTTTGCTTTAGGTAAATATCCGCATAAGAAACAGTGAAAAGAAGAACATTGTGCACTTTTTCTAGATCCATTACTGGAAACATTATCCATTATGTTGCTCAATATTCTTTGTATAAGGACTCATATTATAGTTCTTTCAGTACCAGGAAAAAGATTTGCTCCTTATGAAAGAAGATTATGTTTCTTTTGATCAGATTATATATTCTACTGTGTTGTGCTTTTTGTTTTTAACTGCCTGCAAATTCAGAACACAGGCTAATGCTCTGTCATGATATCTCTATCAGCCTAGGGTCTTGATACCATAAATCGATCTCCCCCCGCCCCACACACATACTATTTCAATATCTCTTTCTAGGAACATTATAATAAAAGGGTCACTTATTTTCAGTCATCCTTCATTATTTTTGAAAATTAAATTCACTTATATATTAAATTAATTCAACCTATTATATAGCTTTAGTTTTATACAGGGAAAGATAACTCTGTTATATATATGTGTACACATATAAGTTCCCAGCCTAGTTTAATATGATATATACATAATATACAACCATTATATATGCTTTCCAAAAATGTTCAGCAAACTATGGCTTAAGTGGCCTTTTATATAAATAAAGTTTTATTAGAAAATAGGTTTTTTTATTCGAAAATAGAAAAGGCTCAACAAACCTTTTCTGTAAAGAGTCAGATAGTAAATATTTTAGGCTTTCTGGGCCATGAAGTCTATGTCACAACTATCCATTGTTGTGGTGCTAAAGTAGTCATTTTCTAATAAAAATAATAAACCTAGCACAGTGTCTCTCCATAAAATGGTTTATGGGTGAATGAATGACGAACATCTTCTGGGGGAATGTGGGCTCAAGACGGCTGAAGGAGGGATGCCTCACCTCCCTATCCACATCACCATGTAAAGGAAGGAGGGGAGTGTCCCAAGAAAGTTCAGAGGAAAAACATTTCACATCCTGGAATACATTATGAGTCCTTCTCAAGAAATAAATCACAAAGATGTAATGTATGGCATAGAGAATATAGTCAATAATATTTAATAACTTTGTGTGGTGATAGACGGTTACCAGACTTATTGTGATGATCACTTCCTAATGTATATAAATGTCAAATCACTATGTTGTACACCTGAAACTAATACAATATTGTATGTCAACTATACTTCAATTAAAAAAATTCTAGCCATGGTAAGAAAATTTATGCCCATAAATCATGCAGTTGGAAGCTATTGCCTGTATTAATTAACATAATATTATTTAGTCTTATGTCCACAACTGTTCTGCTGATCAAATAGAATTCCAGAAGGTGAAAATAAACTTGTCACAATAATGAATATTTTAGTCAGCTTTAAATTGGGATTATAAACTATCCCCAACCGTATTTTACCTCATAGTAATTTGCATAAATACAGTAGCATGATCAATTATATTCCTTTACAAAGAAAACATTCAGTTTAAAAACCTATCTCCAAATGTCACCATTCATAAGATTACATATTCAATAGGAGTTTCGGTATTTTCTCACATACTGGTAAAACCTAAGAAAATATTACATATATATATTTTAAAATAAATTCACAAATTTGTATAGAATTATTAAAGAATATATAAACCAATAGGCCAGATCCTTTTTAACTGATTCTATAAGTGATACACATCTGGTTCAATGAAACTTTATTTTCCGTGATAAGGAATTCAAATCATATTTGACCCTCTCATTTTAGAAACAGGATACTTATTTGATATGGTTCTTAGCTACTGCAAATGGCTTCTACTATCATGGTTGGAAAATAACTATTAGTATCTTTGCTCCAGGAGCTCAATGTAAATTAGTAATTGAAAGAAAAAGAAAGTAGCTAATAAGAAATATTATGAAATGAGCACAGATTATAGGGAAAAAGATAAACCTTGTGGTCATATTTATGAAAAATAGTTTTTTTTTTCAAGTCTACCTCCTCCAAAAGAATAGAATATGAATAAATTTTCTATGTTTGGATAATACTTATGCTCCCCCAAAAAAGTCTTGAATTGTATTATATATACATAATAAGGAATCTTAAAATTGTCATAATCTGAAGCATACTTTATATAAAAATAATATTCTTGCTTTTTTTAAATGGTAAGGGATGCTCAGTCTCATATTCTGAACTGCAAGCAATTTTACACTGTCACATACTACTTTAAATATACTCTAATAGTAGACATTAAACCTATTTTATACAGTAAAATATAAGTACAACCAAGAAAAATTAAGTATATTTACAAGCTTTAAAAAATCCGTCTTCGAATAATTTTCATAGTTATTAAGGATACCTTACAGTTTTATTCTTGTTTTAAGCAACATGAAAAATTTGTGCAATGTTTCCATTAGCATTTCCTTGCTAGAATTACTGCATCTAATCTCGAGAATAATTGTTTTAAATGTACCAAGCCAATCCTGTACTCTCTTTTTGTGGTGGTTGTTGGTTTTTACAAATAGCCTTAATAAAAAGAAGTCATCTGAAGAGTGACTCACCTAGGCACACAATCAACTAAAATACTGCAGAGAACACAGCATGTAATGGCCAAAACAAAGCTAAATTGAGGACGGTGGCTTCTGATTAGACATGAACAAACGGCTGAAGCTTGATCCAGCTACACATATTTTATTAGGAAAAGCAAACACAAACATGGGGATTGTCTTTTTTTGTTCTATAATTAATGCATCTTAAAAGAAATTGAACAAAAGAGGACAAATAAAACATTGAGTAAAAAAGAGATTTTTTTTTGTGGTGGTATGGAGCACTCAAGGCAGGTGGCTTCATTCCTGACTGTAGGCTCTGAATCAAAGGGAAACCACCTAGTCACTGAATACTGAAAAATGATGCTGTGTAGAACTGAGGGACAATGTAGATCACAGATTGATCATCTTCAATAAAATTCTCAGATTCTTTACATCAATGTGTAGGTTAATCTGGATTGCCATTTTTCACCCCTTCTCCCTTTCTCAATCAAAATAATAGAAAAATCCGCATCATGCCCCCTGATGATCTCCTCATTTTGATATTTATTAGTGGTACCAGCTAGTCCCTCAATTATCCAAGCTTGGACTTGCATCATCTCAGACTTTCCCTTTCCTTCATATCCTTTTAATCACTAAAACCTAACATTTTTCCTTAAAAGTGTTAAGGCAGTAGAAATTAATATTTAACTTAATGGGTTTTGGAGGTGGACATCATTTGAATCCAAGTTGAACTGCTTAATAACGGTGTGACCTTGCTAAACATCAACTTTCTCACCTGTAGAGTTGAGATAACAATGCCCATGACACAGGGTTGTTGCAAGGGTTAAATGAAATACTGTTTGCCCAACAGTGCAGAGCCTGGAGCAAAGAAAGAACTCTGTGATATACATACTAAGAGTATACCTACCCCTTCCCTCCCAATCTGCTCACACATACACACACCTGGATAGTCTTATGAAAACTACTGCTGTCTGTAATGGGTTAAATAGTGAGCCCCCCAAGTTCATGTCCACCTGGAACCTGTGAATGTGACCCTATTTGGAAAGAGAGGTTTGGCAAATGTAATTCGTTAAGTTATGATGAGGTCATACTTTGGATTAGAATGGGCCCTAAATCCAGTATAACTGGTGTCCTTATGAGAAGAAGAAATTTTGAATACAGAGACATAGAGGAGAATGTCATATAAGGATGGAGGAAGAGATTGGAATGATGTATCTACAAGCCAAAAAACATCAAAAATGGCCAGCAATCACTGGAAGCTGGGAGAAAGACATATAACAGATCCTTCCCCAGAGCCTTCAGAGGGATCATGGCCCTGCTGAAAATTTGATTTTAGACTTCTAGCTTCCAGAAAGGTGGGAGAATACGTTTCTGTTGTTTTAAACCACCCAGTTTGTGGTATTTTATTATAGCAGCCCTAGAAACTAATATATTCTCCTTTCGGTTAATCAGTGTAATTTAATCTCAACTTTACCTCTGCTCACTCTCCCAATTTTCTTTGTCTGACCAAAATAGTAGCCTCCAGGAAAAAAAAGAGAGAAGAGAAAAGGGGATAAATGAGATGTAGGTAAGTGTGCCTTTCATCCTGGGAGTGTGCAGCAATTGCAAGTAAAACGTTGAAGGATGGAGTAGAGACAGGAAAGCCCTGGTAGTGATGCATGCTGGAAATGTTGCCTTTCTTCAACATACTCTGCATTCTTAGTTTGCCCCACTGTGGGGAATTATGTAGAAGAAAATAATTCCAGTTCATTCCACCAAAGTTAGAGTAGGCTAGTATATTCTAATCTAGACATTTATTATTAGATTGAGCTTTGCCTTCTACTAAATGTCTGAGATTTCACTGAGACCAACTAGCCAATGAGCCAAGGAAATTGCATCCACACTTGGAAAAATAAGGACTTGGATAGGTAAGTGCTTTTCAAAATCCATCATGCTTTATAGCATACAGAAAGTGATAGTACTGTACCACATTCTGGTACATTGCCAGACTATTTTTCAAAGTGGCTGCACTATTTTACATTCCTACCAGTGATGTGTGATGATTCCAATTTCTCTAAATCCTTACCAACACTTGCTATGATCTGTCTTTTTTGATTATAGCCATTCTAATGAGTGTGAAGTGGTATCTATTGTGGTTTTGACTTATATTTCTCTTATGATTAATGATGTTGAGAATCCTTTCATGTACTTAATGGTCATTTGTATACCTTCTTTGGAGATATATCTTTCCAAATCTTTTGCTCATTTTTAAATTGGATTATTTGTCTTTATTGAGCTGTAAGAATTTTTTCTATATTCTGGATAAAAGTCTCTCATTAGATATATGAATTGCAAATATATTCTCCCATTCTGTGGGTTGTCTTTCCACTTGTTTGATAGTATCATTTGCAAAAAATAAGTTTTTGAGGCTGTGCAATTTATCTATTTTTTTTCTTTTGTCACTTGTGCTTTTTGTGCCATATCTAAGAAACCATTGCTTGAACCAAGAAAATGTTTTCTTATTAGAGTTTTATAGTTATCTCTTATATCTAATTCTATCATCCATTTTGAGTTAATTTTTGGGTATGGTGTGAGGTAAGGGTCCAAATTCATTTTTTTGCATGTGGATATCTAGTTGTGCCAAACACCATTTGCTGAAAAGCCTAGTCTTTCCTCATTTTATTTTTCTTGGTATTCTTGTTAAACATAATTAATTGACTATACATGTAAGTGTTCATTCATATACTCTCAATTTTATTCTATTCATTATATGTCTATCCTTATAACAGTACTATACTGTCTTGGTTACTATAGCCATGTAGTAAGTTTTGAAATCAGGAAGTGTGAATCCTCCAACTTTGTTCTTCTTTTTCCCATATGAATGGTAGGATCAGTTTGGCAATTCCTGAAAAAAGTCCACCTGAAATTTTGATAAGAATCGCATTAAATATGTAGATCAATTTGGGGAGTATTGCTATCTAGCAATATTAAGACTTCCAATCCATTAACATTGGCATTTTTCCATTTATTTCCATTTTTTTAATTTATTCTAACAGTATTTTGTAGATTTCAGGTACAGGTGTCACATTTCTTTATTAATATTATATCTAAGTATTTTATTCTTTTTGATCCTGTTATAAATGGAATTTTCATAATTTGAAATTGTTTGTTGTAAGCGTGTAGAAATATAATTGATTTTTATATATTGATATTTATCATGCAACCTTGCTGAGCCTTATTTATGAGCTCTACTATTTTTTAGTGAATTTATTAAGATAGTCTATATAGCAGATCATGGCATCTGCAGATAGTGGCAGTTTTAATTTTATGTTTCCAATCTGGTGCCTTTTATTTTCTCTTCAAATTTTTTTGCATTAATGCCCTGGCTAAACCCTGCAGTACAATGTTGAAAAGAAATAGTAAGAGCAGACATCCTTATCTTATTCCTACCATAGGGAGAAAGAGTTCAGCCTTTCACCATTGAATATGGGGTTAGCTGTGGGTTTTGTTTTTGTTTTTTATAAATACTCTTTATCATGTTGAAGGAGTTCCCTTCTATTTTTAGTTTGTATGCTTCAATCACGAGAAAATCTTGAATTTTGTCAATGCTTTTTCTGAATTTTTTGAGATGATTATGTGTTCTTATCCTTTATTCTATTAATATGGTATATTACACTAATTAATTTTTGGATGCTACACCAGCCTTGCATTCCTGGGATAAATCTCATTTACTCATGATATATAGTCCTTTTTATGTTACTTGATTCAGTTTGCTAACATTTTGCTGAGGATTTTTTGCATCTATATCCATAAGACTTATTAGTCTTTAGTTTTCTTTCCTTGTGATGTTTTTCTCTGGTTTTGATATCAGGATAATATGGACTTCACAGAATGTACTCATCTCCTGTTTTTGGAAAAGTTTGTGAAGAATTGGTATTAATTCATCAAATGTTTGGAAGAAGTACTTACCTTATTTATAAGACCAGGCGAACTTGGCCTCTAATTATATTATTTATGGAGATGTATTTAGAATGTCAAAACATTCTCTTAGCCAGAATATACTTATCATTATAAATTTATTTACACTTAATAGTTTTTTTAAATGCCAAGAGCAAATCTTGACTTTTATGTGTCTTCTTCAAATGAGAGGATAATAATGATATTTCATGGAATATTTTGGTATATAGAACAACAATTTACTTTCTGCATTTAGACCAACTCCCAACGTAAAAAAATACAATGAGAAGCTTAAGAAACGCCCTGTCACAGAACAAGGGTATTGCACATGTTCTATTTCTGGTAGAAGATAATCAAAAAGGAACGTATAATAATAATCAAATTTATTTAGCCATTTAAATAAGTAAGTGAAATGAAAGCATATTAACAGTGAAACTATTCAATCTGAAGGCATCTGATATTGGAATAGACTTTGTTTATCCCAGTACATGTTCACCCTTATGGCTTTTTGAGGATCCAATTTCTGTTTTCTCAGGGTTGACTATACTCTTTAAAACCAGAGATGAGACAATGACCCAAACATGGCCAATTAGAGCACTAAACCCTAACGACAGAGATTATTTTATTGATATGTACTTGGCCTACATTGGACCAATAAGAACCCTCTTTTACTTTGACTAGGACAATTTGGGAAAAAGAAGAGATCACTGGCTGAAAGACTTATACAAACCAGAGTTTCTGAATGTGATTATCTTTGGTACTAACTTTGCATGGGAAAAGCATGCCTGAAAATAAGGTAAACATAAAGGAGGAATATAGAGCTAATGGCTGAAAAGGTTCAAATATCTGATGACACTGAGCAAACCTTGGATTGAGCCATATCAGAAGTTAGGTCATCTTAGGACTTTCCAAATTATGCTAGCTAATAAATTCTCTGTTTGGCTTAAGCATTTTGGAATTGAGCTTCTGTCATCTGCAGCAAAGAGTTATAATAAATATATGAAGATAGAATTTTAAAGCCAGATCAACATTTTCTCTGCTTATTTACTTATAAACAGCATAAATGGCCATTAAATTACATGAAGATTAGATTGTGTTTAAAATATTTGAAAAAATATCCTATGTAAACCTGAAGATGAAGACTAGAGAACAGTGTTATAGGGTTAAAGGGTATTATTAGGGACAAAAATTAAAATATAGTTCTATTTAGTTTCAAATTTAGGCCACATAAAAATCAAATTTAACATTATACAAATGGAATATGAAGTATTTAAATAAGTTAAAATTATCTCAACTCTATAAGAAAGCAAAAATAATCGACTCACTTAACGTTATAATTTCATGCAATTATTGATTGTTTTAACAAAAGATTAAAAGAGAGCTGAATGTATTGCAACACACTGCTAAGGAAAATTCTAACTAATTATAGAAGTGCTTTGTATAGAGTTAGAATGAAGAGATTAAAGGGATTTCTTTTTAAAATTTTATGGTTAAACAATATCTAATTAAAAACTTTCCTACAAAGAAACTTTAGGCCTAGGTAGCTTCATTAGGAAAAGGAAATGTCACAGAGTATTCTATTTTTATGGCTTTTCACCTAAGGAAGCTCTCAGGCACAGTGCTGGGCATCCAGAACTCAGATAAAATGCTGCAATTTATTGGCTTGATAAATCAGAAGACTGAATTTTGGGAAACCACAGCAGCTGGAAAGTAAAAGTTAAAATCTTGGAAAAGAGACAACCACAGAAGGGAAGGCACAAATTTTGCATATACAGGTACACCTTGTTTTATCTCACTTCACAGATACTGCGTGTTTTTCAAGACCTTCCACCAGTGACTCTCTGAAGGCTCAGATGATAGTTAGCATCTTTTAGCAATAAAGTATGTTTTTAATTAAGGTATGTACATTGGACTTTTAGACATATCCTAGTGCACACTTAACAGACTGCAGTATGGGATAAACATAACTTTCATAAACACTGAGAAACCAGAAGTTCCTATGACTCACTTTATCATGATATTTGCTTTATTTTGGTGGCCTGGAACTAAATCCACAGTGCCTCTCAGGTATGCCCATAATCCCTGCACAAATTTCTGGTTGATTCTTGAATTACATATACTACACATGCACAAGGTATACTGCAAGTAGAACAGCTAAGTCTAAAATAAGTGAAAGAAATTTCAGCTTCTGCCTGCCACAGGGAAGACAGAGTTTGAAATTTGAGTTCACCTAAGTTCACTTCCTGCTTAAAGCAAAAAAGTCAATACTATCCAGAGAAATATGAGAGAATCTATAGTCTATAAAATGTATCAATAAAATGCCCATGATGCAATTCAAAATTACAAGACATATGAAAATATAGCAGTTCCCACAGCTGTATTCAATGAAGAAAATGAAAATATGCTCATAACAAATAGGCAAAAAGGACATTTCAACAAATAAAAACAGAGCCAAGTGAAAATCCCACAACTGAAAAATATTTGAGCTAAAAAATTCACTTAATAGAAGATTGGAGATGACAGAAAAAGAGTAAATAAATTCAGAGATAGATGAACAGGAATTTTCTGGTATCATTAGCTATCTAGAGGATAATATAGCAAATCTAATTTATGTGGATGTGTAGGCCTAGAGGGACAGAATAGAAAGAATACTGCAGAAAAAAATAGCTGAAGGGACGTCAAGAAATATCTGACACTATATTCTTTTTCAAAATTGTTTTAGCCATTCTAGTTCCTTTTACTTTCCATATAAAACTTAGAATTATCTTGTTTATATCTACAAAAAACCTTGCTGGCATTTTGATAGGAATTGCATTAAAACTGTATACAAATTTGAAGAAAATTGACTTTACTATATTGAATCTTCCAATATATTAAAATAGTATATCTCTCTATGTAGCTCTCTTTTGATTTCTTTCAGCAGAATTGTGTAGTTTTCATCATAGAAGTCCCATATATTTATTGTTAAATTTATCCATAAAATTTTATTTTTGAGTGAAAGTAAATTGTTTTGTTTTAAATTTCAGTTTCTACATGTCCATTGCTCACCTATAGAAATACAACTGATTTTTGTGTATTGATCTTTTATCCCATGACCTTACTGAAGCAAGTTATTCTAGTAGTTTTTTTTTTGGTAGATTCCCTGGAATTTTATATATAGACAACCATGTCATCTGCAAATAGGGACAGTTTTACTTCTTTATTTCCCAACTGCATGCCTTTAAATTTCCTTTTCTTGCCTCATTTTGCTCTCTAGGATTTCCGGTACTATGTTGAATAAAAATGGTGAGACAAGACATCCTTTTCTTGTTCCCCATCTTAGGGGGAAAATGTTCAGTCTTTCACCGTTAAGTATGGTATTGGCTTTAAGTTTTACGTAGACGCTCTTTATCAACTTGAGGAAATTCCTTTCTATTTCTAGTTTGCTGAGTTTTTTTAGTATCATGAATGGTGTTGAATTGTCAAATTATTGTTCTGTATCATCTGATATGATCAAGTGATTTTTTTCTTTAGTTTGTTAATATGTAGGTGACATTGATTGATTTTTGAATATTGAAGCAGCCTAGCCATTCCTGGAATAAACCTCACTTGGTCATTGTGTATATTTTAAAATATATTACTGGATTTAATTTGCTAATATTATGCTGAAGATTTTTGGATCTATAGTCATGAAGAACGCCGGTCTTTAATTTTTGTTTTTGCTTTTGAGTCTGTCTTGTTTTGGTATAAGTGTAATTCTGGCCTCATGAAGTGAAATGGATGTATTTCTTCCTCTTTTATTTTCTTGAATAGATCGTATTGAATTGGTATATTAATTTTTCTTTAAATGTTTGGTAGAATTTCCCAATAAAAGTATCTGGGCCTGAAGATTTCTTTTTCAGGAGGTTTTAAACCACGAATTCATTTTCTTTAATGGTTATCAGACTACTCAAATTATTTATTTCATCTTGAGTGAGTTTTGGTTGGTGTCTATTTTAAGGGCCAGAAATTTTACTATCTTTGTACTTTCTTTTATTGCTTTGATCTATTAGTGTTTCTATATCTTCTCCTGTCAATTTGGGTAATCTGTGCTTTCCTAGAAAATGTATCAATCCAACCCCATCTGCTCTTCATTTTCCAGCTTTCTCCAAATTTTCCACTGATGATCATTTAAATTATGGGGGGGGTGTATGTATGTATGGGTACTCATATATATGGATATGCACATATATATACAAATATTATATATATATATATATATATATATATATATAGTTAGTGGCATATATTTTCTTCAGTGTTTGGGATTTTTGATGGGTAGAAAGGTAGCTTAATTAGCCTAGCCTGCTATTTGATTAAATACCCTCTATACTTATTGTTTTCTCAGTATCATCAGCCTACCCCTTTCTTTCTGGTGAAATCTAAGTACTATGGCCAATCCTAAGTATTGCCTTTTTTCTGAAGACCTTTCTAATTTTCCTAGTAGTTGGATGACCCTTTATTTTTTGCATACCATCATTATCATCTTATTATTATGTTGTTGTTTACATTGTAAGACAGTTATGCTTTTCCCACACTGATGTCTTCCTTGGGCTTTGAGCCCCTTGATACCAGGGAGCATGCAATTTCCAGTTTCTAATTCCTAAGTATAGCTCTTTTAAGAAACCAAGGAGTCAGTCAATGTATTTATTATACTATGCATAAATGATATGATTTTCCAGTAAACTTTCTCTTCATATAACTATATAAATGGATACATTTTAATATTATTTCATAAATTTTAAGCTCATATAATTTATTAAATTTTATTCTTTTCTTAATTTTATGCTGAGTAACTGTAATCAGGAAAATACTTTCCATTAAAATGATTGTCCCTTTGAAATGTGGGTTATTTACTTGTTCATGTAGTACAAGTGTTTCATAACAAATCTGCATAAAGATTTCAGTAACATACCAAGGATATTTACACAGTAATAGTATTATAACTGCAATTCAGTACACGCATTTGATCTCCCCATGAACTATATGCTCTCAGTTATGACTAGAACTGGCTTGGTCTTTGGATAATTAGGCGTTTGCTTAGTCAGTTCAGAGTTTTCTGAAATCCTAGGACTCAGGTACTTTTCTTACATAAGAATCAGCCTCTATGGGCATTTTCTTACGTGTGTGTTCCATTATCCCTAATGTTTAGCTCTACCTGGAACATTTCATCTCATTATATTTGATATCCACCATGTATGAAAATAAAGCAAATTAAATATAAATTTTACTATCTTGGACCAGCTGCTGGAAAACTAGATCTGGATTTCTGAAAAAACTGGAACATAGGTTTTAAAAACAAATAACATAGTCAAATATTCCTATGGTGCTGATTTTAATGAGGCTAACAAAGTGAAGACAATTAGAAGGTTTTAGTCCCTTGCATTAATACACATATATAAATAAAACATGTGAATGGTACTATTAGATGCTTGAAAAAAATTGATGTCTTGAGCAGGTGAAAATATGTGTGCTCCATGCAATCTTTTTATAGTATTTATTTGGTAATACATTTTTATCATTAGAGAAAACTTAAAAAATCCAGGGAAGCCCTCATTTAAATTATCACAAAGTAGGACTTTGAGGAGTTAAAAAGATAAATATTAAGTATATCAGCATATTTATAGCTATTAAAAGTTATAATAGTTTATCTCCACCTTTATCTGTTTTATATATGTATGAACTGTAGTAAACTGAGATAATGAAGTTAACATCATATGAATGCTTAAAATAACAGGAAGAATCAATACTTTTAATAAATTTTACATTAACAAGGCACTAATAAAATAAAACCTGTCTACCCTAAGAACGTGATAGAATAGCTTTTCAGAGCACTCACATTAGACTCCTGTTAAAATCTTTAATTCTGTTAATATTTACAGCTGCCAAAGCATAAAGCATCCCACTGAATAAAACAGCATTAGTTAGCTCCCCAAACAGTCACCTTCAACAAGAAAACAAATCAGCTCAATTTAATAGAAATTAGTAGTTTTCTGTTTTTTAAATGTAATATGGAAATCTTTTATTAGGTTTGTTCTAACTGACATTTATGCCTATAATTCCCCCAGAGAAGCTCTTTTGTTATAATATTATGAAATGCTGCAGGCTCTAGAGGTATGGTGAAATTAGCAATGCTTAGAAACTAATTTGGTTTGAATGCTGCTGGTTCAGTCATTCATTCAGTGAGCATCCATGGTCATATTAGTTGACGTCCCTGAAACTTGGTTTATTCACCTAAGAAATGAGGTTGTAGCAATATCTGACCTTATTGGATTGTTGTGAGCATTCAGTGAGAAAACTTTTGATCTGTGGTGAATAAATTTCTATCTAATGACTGTCTAACCTTGGTAAGGGTACAGTAGGGATGGAGGAGAGGAAATTAAAACTGAGTCAGGCTTTCTTATAGAACTCTCCCCCTTTCAAATGGTTTCTCTCATATGTAGAAAAAATACAACAGTGTTCAGATAACAACATATTGCTTTGAATCTAAGATGCCGGTAATTATAACACATCCCAATTTTAGCAAAGTCAAAATGTGATAAAATGTGGGTCTTAGAATTGATTATTTTTGGTAATAGTATATATTGAGCACTTATACTAAATACTGTTCCAAATGTTGCGCACAGATTAATTTATTTATCCTTCATTAAAAAAATCAAGTAACTACTATTGTTATCTCTATTTTGCAGAGATTAAGTAACTCCTCCAAGAGCACTCAGCTAGTACAGACAGCTGAGCCATAACTGGAGAGGAGCCCTGGGCACTGAATCTACCTACATAAAGCCATGGCTACTCCCAGAAGCACACCTGGCTGTGAGATTCTTTCACATAGGAGTCAAGAGTGGGAGAATTGAAGAAAGGGGAAATGGGGGATAGGAATTGGTATCATTTCTGTCTTGTCCATCATGCTCTAGTGTCTATTAAATGCCCTACCTATTTATCGATAATGCCTAGTGTTAGAGAGTGTTGAAATAAGTGTAACCTTGTAAGTGAGTTAAAGAGACTTGAAACTGAGAGTAAAGTATTAAAATTATTCAAGTGAAGCCACTCTGAAAAAAGCACCTCACTGAGGGGCAGTTACAAAACCCCTGGCAATCACTGATCTGTTTGCTATCTCTAAAGTTTTGTCTTTTCCAGAATGTCGTATAAATGGAATCATCCAGTATGTAGCCTTTTCAGATTGGCTTCTTTCACTTAGCAATATAGAATTAAGAATTATCCATGTCTTTATTTGGCTTGATGCTCATTCTTTTTTACCACTGAATATTATTCAATTGTATGAATGAACCATGGTTTGTTTATCCATTCACCTATTTAAAGATATCTTGGTTGCTTTCGGCTTTTGGTGATTATGAATAAAGCCGATATAAATATTTATGTGCAGATTTTTGTGTGGATATATGTTTTCAAATAAGTTGAGTAAATATCTGGAGGTGTGATTGCTAGATTGCATGGTAAGACTATGTTTAGCTTTGTATTGATTTCTTAGCTTAGTAATTTAAGGTAAATCACTGAGCCTTAGTTTTTTCATCTGTAAAAAGGAAATAAATTTATATTAAGTCAAAAAGCTGTTGTGAGGTTTAAGTGAATATTTAACACAGTTCTTGACTCAGTAGGAAGTAATAATCACTAGTTTTAATCTATCTTTGATTTTATTAAGATAGATAAATATAAATTGATCCTTGTTACTCAATCCAGATACCCAAAACTTGTTCTAACACCACTCTCCTCTAAGTCAGTTAGTCAAGAAGTCATAGTGAGTCCATATCTCAAATATCTCTTAAATTTATTCTTTATTCCTCCATTTCCTCAGTCAATAACTTGGCTCTAACTTTCATTGTTTTTCAGTTGGATTACTACAGATCTTATGATTCATCTCTCTGCTTTCTTTTTCGTTATTTCGCCATCTATTGTGCATGCTACTGATTCCCAAATGTTGATTGCATGTGTCTAGAACCATGCCTGACATATTGTAGGCATTCAATAAATATTTGTTGACTAAGTGAATACATTATCTTCCAACTAGTGCTGACAAATGATAAAATGTCAAACACTCCTTTGTAAATAATGAAAATTAATGACAATTACATGTGTACACGCACATTTAAATATTTACATACTTTTACACATTTTCATCTATGCATCCTGTGTTATAGCCACTTCAAACTATCTTTAGGTCTCTGAATTTGCCATATGCGTTAATTCTTCTGTGGCATTGCCTATGTTGCTTGTTTTTCTGTCTGGAACTTTCCATATGCATCCCTTCACTCTACTGCACATCTTACACACAGCCAGATTTTACAGTGTGCCCTTCCATATTCTTTTGTACTATTGCTTATCAAGTTTTAATGTGCATATTAGTCACTTGAAGAACTTCTTTTAAATGCAGTCTGACTTAGTAGGTCTGGAGTAAAGCCTGAGATTTCTGCATTTCTAACAAGTCCCCAGGGGATGCTGATGCTTCTGGAACCTGACACACTATGTTATAGTAGTTGTTTTTCTTGGCTGCCTCCACTAGACAGGGAATTTCTCTAATGTTATCTTTCACAAAGTTATCATAAGTCATAAGTGATGATTTTATTTAGTAAATCTACCAGGGGTATTACAAGGGACACTACACTGGAAGTCAAGAGATCTGGGATCATTTTTGCCTGTTTACATCACAATGAAAATTTAACTGTAGAACTAAACATCGAATGGACCAATCAAGGTACTTGATTTGTCATTGGTATTGAAAATATATTTCAGATTTGATTTACTTTTCTCTAGTTTATTTTCCAAACATGTAATAGCTATCAGATACGTGTAATCATTAGAAAAATATACACATTGCATGATGTAAATTCATTTCCTGTAACTTCTAATACAATATTATGACCTTATTTTTACTTTTTGCCTATAAATCTTTTGTTTTCAGCAAAATTCAGCCCTATTCTATGATTCTTCTCATGTATTTATCACTTCCATACTCAAATGCTTAACCTAATATTTTTAAAGTCCATTGTTTCTGGCAGTAGGTAACAGAAATGGAATAGAGAAAAATCAAAATATCCAATAGATTTCTAAAATATATTACTGTTCCTTCTAATTTATAAATATATTACAGTTTTCCTCTAACTTAATTATTATAGTTTCTTTCAAAGTTTTCTCTAAAACTGTACTGAAAACAATATTTTCATTTATATTTTTCATATGTTGCTCATGAGATTCTGACATAGTGGTTTTGTTTACAATGGATTTTATGTTGTCAAAGTCCAGCATCATCATTTAATAATTGAAGTTTTGGCCACAAATAGTGAAGAGTACAGCAGGGATGGAATCACAAATAATGCCTAGGGATTAAGTTATAGGAGTCCAATAAAAGAACCTGATGAGAACTGACAAAGATAATAATACAGAGAGGCAAGAGACAAAATCAGCCAGAAAAATAGAAACTTGAGTACCTCCTCCTTCCTCACCAAACGCACACACACACATCCCATTTCCAGAAATACAGTAAGATTGCTTTACAACATCATTAATATTGTGATATGGATTTACTGTAATTTATACACAGACTTTCTTTTTTGACTTTGGAAAAAGAGGCAGAAAGCAACAGATTTCCCGTTTTGGGATGATGATACCCAGCGTAATCCATGTTAATGGTACGAAAGAAAAAACAAAGGAAGTAATTATTTAAGTTGGATTCAAGCCCTTTTTACTCATTAGTCACCAATTTACATGAGCCCCAACCAAATAAATAAGTCTTTCTAAAATGCTTGTTTCTGATGTATTTTGCACCACTGGGATGCTCCATTACTCATATGTTTTTGCAGGTTGTACTAAATTACTTTGGATTCTATCACCAAGAATTCCCACCTGACAGTGTTACCCAGTTAGTTTCTATTTCTCCCTTGAAAGAGCTTCTAACAAGGAGTGAGCCCATGTTAATTCATTAACTCACTCAACAAATATTTTGGGGCACCAATAATGCACCCAGCAGTGTGGTAGGTGCTGCAGACAGCAGTGAATAAAACAAAGGCCTCACCCAACTAAAACTTACATCGAAGTAACACTCACAATATGGCTAAAGTAGAGCCCAAGTAGCTCTCAGTTCTTTCTTAGGGTATGGAAGGAGTAGCATAATGATCACAGCCCCAGATTCCCTTTCCATTCTAGTCTTGCAGGAAGAAGTTAGGAATCCTAGGCACTAGTGTCTGAGTTTACAATTCTAGCCACTACTCTTGTCCCAAATTCTTTCTTGGTGGTAGGTAAAGGGGAGGGAACACACTGCCTGATTATAGATCCATGGATATTTCTTGTATTTCCTTCCAAATTACTCAGTTTCTGCCATTGAATTAATTCTAGCTACCTGATGTTCTCAATCAACCAGTGCCACTCTCCCATTCTATGTCTTTTTTCCATATTTTCTGAGTTCATGTGGTTAGAACACCATCAAGCATACAGTCAGTCACTTCATAAAGTTATGGGAACTTCATGATGTTTTAAAAATTCTTCTAAGCAGTTTTTTTAAACTCTTATATATTAAAATAAATTGTCATAACAATCCCCATTTCCCATCTTGGCTCTGAATTCATCTGAGAGCTTAAGTCAAAACATGGTATAGAATAAATAATCTACTACTCATAAGGACAGATGATCCTCATGACTGTCTCTAACTGTGTATATTTAAATTAGCTAGGGGTCATTAAAGCGGTTCTACAAGTCTTCTCCAAGTAGGGACCAATGACATTCTATATATGACTCTCATCATAAATTCAATTTTTTTGATCACCATTATTTTCATATTTCTGTATTTATTGAACACAGAAGATGCAATTAACATTCTAAGCTTTAAATTCCCCTTGCCATTCAAACCATAAACTTCCTAGTTTTTTTTTTATTTTAGCTTGTAAAATATAAGAGGACAATTTCACAATTCTGAGTCTGATCAGCTGATCAGCTTCCTTTTCATTTAACCCTGACATGGACTTCTCTTGGGCCTAATCTCTATTTTAAACACTATGCTCACACATTTTTGATAAACAACTAAAATTAAGAATTACATTTCTTAATAAATTGGATGTTTTACCAAAGAAGTGTACTGAAGAAATGCTGGTACCACCTAACCTTCCATAAACAATAGAACACACATTCAATTAATATAATATAGATGGCGACATATGATAACACACGATTTACTAAGGATGCTTAGACTTAAAGTCAGTGTAAAAATAGTGATATGTGCCTATTTCTAACAGTTTCTTAAACATACCTTAAGGTTTATGGTAATTTCTAATGCCACGCTGGTTTATAGACAACAACTTCATTAAGCTGCACCACATTCCCATACACCTACACTTAGTAGTGACACTTAGCTATAATCATTAGCGTTTTTATAATTGTCTTATTTTTCTAGGCAGAAAGGCACCCTCCAGGTCTCCTTTTAAGAATTGGCACAATCAAGTATGATATATATTCAAAGACCTCAGGAAGAATGTTTGTGTCTAAAGCATGCACCTCTATCCTTCAGAGCCCTGAGATTCCAAAAGTATACATTCTCTTCCCATAAGCTAAACCATTACTTTGTCTTCTACTAAATATTAAACATCTTTTGAATAAAACATATTAAACCTAGTTGGTCAATAATAACATTGTGGTTAAGTTTCCGATTATTTTCTGTGTGAAATTTTGACTAATACTAAATAAAGTCAATAGTAAAAAATGCATCTATCTGGGTCCTTGTATATATTATGTACTTAATAAATGTTTGTTCAATGAATTCAGTAAACTGTTATTACCTGCGTGCTCTGTGCCTGACACAATACTAAGAACAAAGGAAACAAAGTTATCTAAAGGATAATCCTTGACATTAAATTCTAGAGGCAGACACGTGTATAACTAAGTGGATTAGCCTATCAATATGTACAGAATTCTACTCAAAAAAAGGAATTCTTCTGACACAGATGTCAGAGGAAAATATAATTGAATTTGTCCTTGGATTATCACTGGACGGGCTTATTAAGGCTGAATTCATAGTTAAATAAAGACAGAATAATTCTAGTACATATTCTAGCTAATTTTCAGATCTAAAACTTACCTTAAGCTGGAAGAAACAGTGATGTATCTTAACTCTTTGTTTCTTTATCATCAGACTAAACTTTGCAAAGAAATCTCACCTACCTCTAATTTGCAGATTCATATACATTTAAAAAAAATAGCTGTGGTAAAATACACATAACACAAAGCTTACCATATTAATCATGTTTAAGTATTTTGTTCAGTAGTGTTAAGTACATTTGCATTGTTGTGCAACAAATCTTCAGAACTCTTCATCTTGTAAAACTGAAATTCTATAGCCATTAAACAACAACTCCCCATTCCCCCTTCTCCATTGACCCTGGCAACCAAAATTCTACTTTCTATAACTCTAGGTACCTCATGTAAGTGAAATGATACAGTATTTATCTTTTTTGACTGGCACAGACCAAACGACTTCACTGGTGAATTCTACCAAATGCTTAAAGAAGAATTAATGCCAATCCCTTTCAAATTTTCCAAAACATTTGAGAGAAGGGAATACTCCCAAATTTATTTTATGAACCCAGCATTATCCTGAAGATAAAGCCAGACAAAGACACCACAAGAGAATAAAACTACAGGAAAATATCTCTGGTGGATACAGATGCAAAAATCCTCAACAAAATATTAGCAAACTGAATGCAACAGCATATTACAAGAATCATACAACATGACCAAGTGGGATTTATCCCTGGGATGCAAGGATGGTTCAAAATACAAAAATAAATTAATGTACCACACTACTATTTAACTGATTCTCTCTTTCAATACATGTAAATTACTATTTAATGAATATAAATTGCAATTCACCTTTTGGGTTGCAAGAAATTAAGTAAAGGCTGGCTAGAGCAAATTACTGCTCCACCCATAGACTTCTGCCACCTGTTAAGCTGGCATTTGTAGCATTTTCCAAATAATGACATGCTTCAAACTCACTCAATATCTTTCTTGACATTCCCTCCCACAAAACCTTCCATATCAAGCCTGGTCCTCAAAATATATTCATGTTGATTCATCTTCCAGCTTAATTGTATTTATATTTTATTTTGTATTTTATATTTTATTTTGTATTGATTTTATATTATTCATTAATTATGTTGGGGCTCATTATCTTACCTTTGGAGAAATAATTAGGCATGTACAAACCTACAATGAAATATTCTAAAACTTACGTTGATATAAAGAATATTCCCAATAATTTTGAAAAACTAAATGAAATAAATAATCTAGAAATTATAAATGCCGAAAGTTTCTCAAGAAGAAATAGAAAATATACAAATAATAGTAACATTTGAAGAAACTGAATTGTAGGGACAAAAGAACAATAGTAATTCCTATTTCATGAAAGATAACAGAGCAAGATGGTTTTTCAGGCAAATCTTGACAGAATATTCTGGAAACTTACAAGTCCTATATTATACAAATGTTTTAAAGAATAAAAAAATGAGAGAAAGCTAATTACATCATTTGATGTGGCTAACATAATCTTGATCGCAAATTGAACAAGGACAATAAGAAAAAACTAACTATATAATCACTATAAAAATTCCAAATATGTTTCTAGCATAGGGAATTTAGCACTGGGGAAAAAAAATGTCTAAGTTTAATGAAAAAATACAACTCTTCTATTTACCTGAGAGAATAAACATGATGTTTACCACTTCCAGCCCCTGCTGGGGCCTCTGCTGTCAAACAGAAGGAAGAATCCCCACTCCTACTGCCCACCCACCTCTCTCTCTGGGCACTGCTGCTCACACCAGGTTCTCCAACCACCCAAGGGCTAGTGTGTCTAACTTCTTGGGGTGCCAAAACATCATAGTTGTTTCGGATTCCTTATGCAAATAGATAGAATAACCCTCTCCTCTCTCTGTGTTACACTGTCTCCTGGGCATGAAAGCAGGGCTTCTTTTATCCTAGAGGTTTAACAAGTCACCAGCCTATTTGACAATGGCTCCTTAGAAGTAAACTGTCAAATCTGGGAATTGCTCTCCTCCTGTAGCTCCACAATTTAATTAACTCCATTCCTTCCTCTCCCCGAATTTTAGATTCACTCATTTTCCCAGCCTGAGTCAATTCCTCCAAGTCTAACAGCTATCTTCCTTAACCCAAACCCCAACTCTAAACCCTGATCCCAGCTCTTGACTCACAACATGTCCTCAGTTCCCCGACTTACAATCAATATCACATTTTCACACTGCAGATGTACACAATGTAAAAATGTCCACAATGCTAAGATTTCCTTTTATAAACAAAAAAATAGCTAGCAGGAGAAAGGAACCCAGAGGTCACTGTTAAATTTCTTCTTTTGGTGGGGGGGCAGTGAGGAAGATTGGCTCTGAGCCAACATCTGTTGCCAGTCTTCCTCTTTTTGCTTGAGGCAGATTATCCCCAAGCTAATGTCTGTGCCAGTCTTCCTCCATTTTGTATGTGGGGTGCTGCCACAGCATGGCTTGATGAGCAGTGTGTATGGTCATGCTTGGGATCTGAACAAGCAAACCCCAGGTCACCGAAGAGGAGCACATGAACTTAATCACCGCACCACCAGGCCAGCCCTGAAGTTTTTTTTTTTTTTTAAAGGTTTGGTTATTTAAAATCCTCTAGGCCAGGACTCAGCTTCCAATTTTTTAATTCAACAATTGAATAAACTAATACAAAAGCTGCTTTTTACTTTAGAGGCTTTTTTTTTTTTTTTTTTTTGCTTGAGAAAGATTGTCCCTAAGCTAACATCTATGCTAATCTTCTTCCATTTTGTATGTGGGATGCAGCCACAGCATGGCTTGATGAACCGTGTGCAGGTCCGTGCCTGGGATCCAAACCCACGAAACCTACCAGTGACACAGAGCACTCGAATTTAACTGCTGTGCCACTGGGCCGACCCCTCTTGAAAGAGGCTTTTCCTCACATTTTTGAAATCAACAGAATTTTGAAGTAGTCTTTCTAAAGCTTCTGATTTGAATGTTAAAACCTCCTGGTTTAAATAAGAAATATAATGCTTTACCGTTCACATCTCTTGAATCCCATGCCAGTTATAGCAGACTATTTTTGACTCCTTCATATTCCCATTCTCTTACTTTTTCTCACTTTTGTTCAAGTATCTCCTCTCCTCCACCGGGCCATGTGTTTTGGGAATAAGGCCCCCAAAATGGTTCTTGATTGGAATAAACCCATAGTGGTGGTACCATTTCCTTTGCTTTGGACATGGACTTGTTACATAATTCTGGTCAGTGAAATGTTGAGAGGAAATCTTCTGAGTGGCAAAGTAGAATGCAACTTTGGGGGAAGTGTTTCCTTGCTTTTGTTAAGGAGACCAAAGAAGATCAAGAAATGTTTGTCTGCACATCATTCTGTTTGGATGTGATGCTTGGAATTGTGGCAGCCATCTTACTATTATGAAGAGAATTAGCCTGAGGATCTCCTTGAAACAGGAAGCATGGCAAAACACATATTGGAAAAACTAATTCTTAAAGGTGCCATTAAGCCTCTGAAGTAACCAACGCTTGAGCTGTCTTTTTGGTAAATGAAATAAAGCGTTTCCTCACTTTTTAAATTTCTTTGAGTTTATTTTTGTTCTACCTGCCATCAAAGGTAGTCAAACTCATATAGCAGTTTTAGAATGAAAATATTATTCTGCCTTCTTTTCCTCATCTGTGCTTTCAGATTACTGAGTTAATAATATATGTTTAGTTTTCATGCAAGAATGTTTGATATAAAATATTTAAATTTTCATTTAAGTGATTTTGTTTTTCTTCAACAACAGGAGCAAGAATAAAAACTTGAAGTCCATAAAGAAAGCCATGATTAATAACCCTGCCTGACACTGGGCTATCTCCACAAAGCAGGCCAGGGAAATTCCCTCTGGATAGTTCAGGTTCTATCTAGGCCTTTCTAGGTTACTGACTATCAAAGACAGAATTCTTGATTAAAAAATAAAAATGGATTCTGCCTTTAATAAGATCAGAGGCACTAACTAAAAATGATGCCAGGAACATCCAAAGCAAATGAACACTATTTAGATGTATGATTCACCAGATAAATACGAATATGGAAGAGTTCAGCCTGTTTATTCCCAACTTTTAAAAAGATATAATGGAAAATAAAACCATTAAAGTAAGATCAAATTTAGAGCCTGCAGAACACCATCTTTTTTTTTTTTTATCTTGGCTTAGAACACTAAAACAAAAATGACAATTACTTTTGCCTGTGCTTATCTCAAAGACAGCCAAGTAATGTGACTGGATGTAAGCTTATTCACTCTCAAGAATGTAAATCCAAGATTTAGAGATATTGTACTGTTTTGGGCATTTGTCTCCTCTTAAGGTGGTAGTCTATTCAATTTAATAAACTCATACCTAATATCCACTGCAGTCAAGTCTATGTACTAAGTTTTTGAGGGACAGGAAGGAGGATGGAAATGAGGTAAACACAAACAAGGCAATTGATGGGTGAGGAATCCAGTTTAAAGTTGTCTGCAAGGTTAATTAGAATGCTAGTTTCTGATGCTCTTTAATGCTGTATCTAAACAAGACATCAAAGGGCAAAGAGAAACAAGAGGCTATCTTCAGCAAGGAAAGGAGGAAAAACCTCCAAGAAAAGATAGGCTCCCAGTAAGTAAAAACTGGAGTGAAAGCTTTTCCTGTCTGAGGAAACAGGTGAAAGCTTATACTTGGGAAACATATTTAACAACCAGAAACTTTTTGAAACCTAATGCCCAATCTGCACCTCAGACCAGAATCTCTAGTAAGGGAACCAGGCAACAGGATTTTATAAAACCCCAAGTGATTCCAATGTGCAGCCAAGACCAAGATTCTTCGGGCTATAAGGACTTCCCCGATCTAGCCTCTACTCTGTCCTCAACACTTATCACCCACTGCTCCTATCACTCACTGTGCTCTACACAGGTGGCCTTTCTTTCTACTCAAGAATAAGCTTTTATTTCACTTCCTCAGAGCATCCCAAGTGCTTATCCCTCTGCCTAGAATGTTTTTCTTCCCCAAAACTCCTCCACTGGCTGATTCTACTAGTTTTGGGGGACTCAAATGCCAGTTCTTCTGAAAGCACTCTTAACTTCTTAATCAAAATTAACCCTACTGTCAAATACCCATAGTTTTCCATTCGGTTCCTTCTTAGTACTCACCACAATTTGCAATTATAAATGTATTTCTGGGATTCTTGGTTCTAGTCCTTTTTGCACCTAACTATAAGAACCAGGACAGTGGGGAACATGTGAGTTTCATTCACTTTTTTGTCACCAATTTCTAAAACCATATCTGGTGGTTAGTAAGTGTTGCAGTAAAACTTGTGATGCAAATTAATACATTAATGAGTGCATGAAAGAATGAATTGGATACTTTAGGTCACATGAGGAGACATGTAAGATATTAATTGTAGAATCTATGTAGAAGTTTTATCAGAGAGAACTTCCTCCTTTCCCTGTAAAAATATTACACACCCACCACTTCTTCACTCTCTCCCTTCCTTTATTTTTTAACAGGAGTTATCACCATCAACATATTTATATATCTTTTATTCATGTAACATCTATCTCTTCTTATTAGAATTTTGAGGTCTATAAGAAGATATCCTGTCTTTTTGTTTACTGCTGAATCTCCAGTATCCAGAACCATGTCTGGCACATATGAGGTATTCAATAAGTATTCATTAAATAAATTACGTGGGGGTGTGTGTGTGTGGTGTGTGTGTGTTTGTGAGTTTGAGTGGCCAACCATCCAGGTTTGCCTGGAACTGATGTGAGACTTTCATTGCTAAAACCCAGCAAGTCCAGGCAAACTGGGATGTGCTTGTCACTCCAGACTGTGAGTATATTAGTAGGTGTTGAGAGACTCAACTGGGAAAAAAAGAAAGATCCAGAATAAAGCCAGGATGTACAGAACCAGAGAAAGTCTTGGACTTTCATGTATATATGTGTTTTAGGGAAGAATGCTGATTAGACTCTGGGAATAGTATACAGAATGGATTCGATTAGAAGAATAGAGAGAGGGGAGAGGTTCCTTTGAAAAAAATTTTCAATAGCCCAAGAAATAGTACTGAGGACCCAAGCAAGAAAAAGGGGCTAGAATGCAGAGGGATTCACTGATAAGCAATGACCGAAAGTCAAGGCTGAAGAAGAGAAAAACATTCTGCCTTCTATGATTAAGCTGGGGAGGGTGGTGAGATCTAGCAGCACTGCAGAACATGGTATGATACTCATAGCTCTATGAGGCTTGGTGATTTATCCGAGCTCCGAAAAATTCGAAGTGTCACACTGGCAATGTTAAGGAGTGACTCAGGTAACTGAGCAAGGCTGGGTTGAGATTTCCTTAGAGGCATTTACCTATCTATCTCTTTGCAACACATGGGATTCTCAGAAAGATATGCCTACTGAGTGTGTGGGCTTTTCTCCCTCTATGTTGCTGATTTATTCAAGGCAATTTCACAATACTGTCTCTACAACAACTGAAAATCATTTTATGATTTTTTTTTTTGTAAAAAGAAATGAGGATTATCTATGTGATTGATATATTCAAAGAAACTACTGAAAAATGTCTTATCCAAGAAGGTTATTTGGTTACTTGAATACTTTTAAATGTCCCATTCTTATGCTCTACAACTTCAAATAAGCATGTGTGTGTGAGAGAGAGATGGGGGGAGAAAGAGAGAGAGAGGGAGGGGAGAGAGAGGAGAATCCACTGACCGCAAAAATTGATTCAGGTTTTCTGGCTGGTTTGTCTGCTGTTACCTTCCTTCTTACCAATTGGTTTCCTCTCATAGTTGTGTGTTTAGTCAAGAAAAATGACATTTCTACATAAGAAAGTAGTATTGTTTAATTGAAGATATTGTATACATACGTGTATATATTTGTGTGCACATATGTATGCATGTACATCTGAAAAGAGAAATGGAGAAGGTATGTTACATTTGAGTTTACAAGATATGGTAGACTACATTAATGGCCCCAATTCTTTCTTCTTTGATTCCAGGTCATTTTCCATGTAACTTTGTAGTGCCCCCTGTTAAAGACTTGAAGTCTATTTCCCCACCCCTTGATTTTGCACTAGACCATATGACTTGTTTTGGCCAATGGAATCATAGAATTTATGTGTGCAAAGTTTAGACAAGTTCTTTTATAATTGGGCTTGCTCTCTTGCATTTCTGCCATTGTCATGAGAAAACATGCTCAGGTTGGCCTGTTGACTTCAGGAGGGAGATGGAAGACATATGGAGCAGAGCTGCCCCAACAAAATCACAACAGTCAGGTGTAGCCTAGATCAGCCAACCTACAGCCTACCCTCAGACGTGAGAAATAAATGCATACTATTATATTCCACTAAAATATGCGCTTGGTTGTTATGCCATATATTGTTGTAATAGTTGACCACTCAAGAAAACTCAAATATAGTGGTTTTAAGAGTAAGTTAATTATTTGCAACAACCAAATAGAAATGACTAACTCTGGATGTTTAGAATTCATATGTAACAAAAGAATAAGAAGCAGTAATCTAGTTTTATTTACATGTATCAACTGCATTTTATAAAAATGCAAGTAACTTCCAAAATGTACTTTTTGACAGCTTAGAGCATTACAAATTCAATTTATTTGGGGGAAAAAGTTATAGAAAAGGTTTTTGTGAGGGATTTTAATTTTAAAAAGAAAATAGGATGTTTGATAGCAAAATGCCTACGAGCCAGTTTCCTATACATAATTAATTTGCTTACCAGGTATGTGTCAAGAAAAACCCTATTTCCATCTCAGCTAAGAGTTTCCTTTTCCTCCTTCCTCTTGCCCCATTTCTCACCTGATCTCACTAGAGTATGTGTACCCCCAGGGCCACAAACCCCCACATAAATCACCTAAGTCTGGTATGTGTTAACAAGACCCTTAGCAGCAAAAAGAGAAGCAGTGATGGCTGAAGGAAAGGATCAGGTAGCAAAAATAAAGTAAAAATTCCACTTGATTACCAGTTCTCATTTCTTTTCATCAGTGCTTATAAATCCCCCTGTTCATTTCAGCTTCATAAGCCCTGTCTTATCTCACTATTCTCTCTCCAATCTCTGTTGCTCCTATTTTGGCTCCTTGTTTGTCTACATCTCACCCTTCTTTTGTCCATATCTGAGACATGGAAGCCACCCTATGAGGTTTAGAAATGGGGAGAAGATGAGCGTGTCCTCCTATTGTAGTTGAAATTGATGCATTTTTGGAATGGAACTTAATTTACTTTCCCATAGAGAACCAGAGGTTAATAACTATTATCCATATATTATTTGACTATTTGTGCCTTAAGTCAGAAATCCAGAGGTGTAAAAATAACACACTGGCGCTCAGATGTATTGTTTCTGATTTGCCATAAAAATGACAAAAATGAAAGCTGAAAAATAATAACTCTCTATGAAGATCTGGGTTATTCACATTCCCAGGATAGACTGAAAGGTACCCAGAGGTTCAACATGTGCTCCAGTCCAAAATGTATAGGGGACTTCTCTATCATAGATAATCATTCGAAGCTTGAACAAAATTGAATGTTTAGATTTCATTTTTGTGTCGATGGTTTTAAATTTTTACCCATAATCTTAACAATATTGCAATTACTAGATTGGCTATTGTTGTAAGCTATGTAACATAGACAACAGGAAAATGTCTTATGTTACAGATCCAGAACACACATTGGCTGCTATTTAAATACAAGCGTTACATGAAGATGTTAATTGAAATCTAAAAAAGGACAAAATATTCTTGTGTTATAAATTCTTATTTCCCTACACATTTTATTAGAGATCAGGTAACATACCAATTTAAAAAACTGTGTCAATCCCAATTAAATTTGCATTAGTGGTATCCACATTTATCAAAGTGAATTCCTCTTACTACAGCTATCATCTTCTACTCTACTGCCTCTCATTACATTAAACTGAATATACATATGCATCCAATATACTCTGTCTACTGTCAAATGTACATTTCAATGAAAGCCTTAAAAACTAGGAGAAATAGACAAAGACAAGCCCATTTTGTAGGTCCATCACATGCCCATCTTTGTATAACCCTCTATTCTCAGACTCAACTGGAATCTAAAACATGGGTTAGAATTCAAGGCTACCATAACTGGTTAGTCCACAGGGAAGGTTTACAGACTTTCAATCCTATGTTGGTTTTTGTTGTTTTGGTGAAAAATTGTCATTCTCCCTTATTGTGAACTCTATTGATGGGCCAATTTAAAATCAAATATATCCTTATGCATGAGGGACGATGCTAACACATGTTATGATGTCTGAGAAGACCACAGACCTTGAGTTTCCTGAGTCCAAAGCCATCTTACGCTCCCAGGGATGGTTCTCGCCAAAAACAAATTCTGGTGACAGCTCCTGTTGGTGAACTGTTCTCCAAAGAAGTAATTTGTTTAGGTATCTGTGATTTTTAGCAGCTTCACTCATTTTTGAGTGGCTTTTGTCATCAATATCTCTGGTGGGTCACAGTTTCCAAGATCTTTCAGATACAGGAAGCTCCTAGCATAGGGAGTCCCCATATGCCACTCTTGAAGGTAGCTCTACTATGCTCCTCTATGAATTGTGGAGACTCCCATGCTTCCTGGAACAGTTCCACACTCCTTGGTAGCTGAATTGTCTGATATTGCTCCCTTGGCAGTACTTCTGAGGAACAGCCTCTGGTAGAACACTCACTGAGATGGCCAGTGATGGTCACCATGCCGGGACAGCCTTACAAGGAATTCTTCAAAATCCTATATTGTTGTAGTTGAAAATCTTGGGTAACACCATACAAAATTACCGTATCTCTTATTGTTGTCTTCTCCCTCCTCTTTCAGTGCTTTGTGATGTGGCACAGGTCCATTATCTCAACCTTAGGATAGAATGAGGACTTCACACTTGCAAAGGCTGGACTCCCCAGTGGTTACAATTGTATTCCTTCACTCATCTGGGTAAAAATACAAACTTGTGTAGCTGGGGAACATGGCTGCCACTTCTAATATCCTAAGGGACCCAGACCCATCAGTTCTCTGACTTAGCCACCAGTGTCCTATAGTCATCAAGACAGACAGGTAGCTAGATTGACCCTCATCTATACTGACAACTTTCAGAAATAGGCTCAGTTGCATGTTAGTTTTCAGATCTTATTATGAAAATTCTAAAGCCTGAGGCTTTAAAAAAATTCTTCAATTTAAGTCTAGATCTTTGCAACCCCATACCTAATCTGACTTTAGAATGATAATCTGGGTTTACAGGGAAATAGGGAAGTGTGGAGGAGAATTTAGCACCACACAGAAGAACTGAGATTGTGTGTATAAAGTTTGGTGCATAAGGCACTGTGTACTGATAAGGAATTTTTAATGATGAGTGAGTTCTGAAGCTGATCATATGTAAGATCAAAACTCATCATATCACTTCAGTTGCCTCATCACTCTGCCTTTTCAGGCATTTACCTATCACCCTTAATGCTGTCAGTTATTATTTGAAGTGGGGTAGGTGTTAGCAATGGAACCGAAGTTTAGACTGCGTTGTCAGGATCTTCAATATGAAGTTTCCATATTTTGCAGTAAGCTTAAACCAAAGCTACTGAATTTAGACAGCATTTGACCCAAGGGCCCCTATGTACCACCTTGGGAATAAATTAAAGAGTGGAATTACTTACATCTTTAAATAATCAAAATGCTCTTTCCTTTAAAGACAGAGACGGCTCTATATAATTGAGTTTCAAATAAACTCTAAAATTAAAAGCAAAAGGCAATAGGAACCTCACTATATATTGAGAGATATACTGTGTTCATGGGTAGAAAGACTCAATATTGTTTAGATGTCAGTTAGCCAGAAATTGATTTACAGATCTATAGAAAAATACTGAAACAGTCAAAATAATTTATTCTTTAGCCAAGACTTTATATTCCAGGCAATAATGTTCCAAGGCTCTTGGTTTAATTTGATATATCATCAAGGTGATTCAGTAGGGCAAATATGCTCTCACATTCATACTTTGCTAACAGTCTTCCTAGAAATTTTATTCAAAACTCAAGATCCCCATATAGTAGATTTCATCATTGGCTCCAATGTTTCACTCTTCCTAGTATCCAAATCCTTTGCCTTGTGACTTTGCAGTTCCTCCCCCGCAGGTGCATGAGTCAGCAAAGCAGATCAGTGAGAATAAATGAGTGCTGTTTTAAGCCACTGAGTTTCAGGGAGAGGTGCTATGCAACATCATTGTGGCAATAGTTAGCTAACTGATATATCCCCAAGAAGAATGTCTAGATAGCACAACTTCTGCTTATATTAAAACAGGGAGGGTTTTAGCACATGTGTGTCTAACATTGTGACACATGGCATGCTATATATGATAAAAGACAAATTCCTGTCCTTGATGAACCTTTAATCTGAAGTTAAGCGTCTTTCCTAATCTAACCAATACCTATTGAGGAGGCAGTTTTCTCTGCTATTTCATTGTGATGGTTCAAGAATATTCCTGTCTGGTTGTTTTAAATATTTCAATTAGTTATCTACTTTACTGTAATTCTGCCCTGAGGCTTAAGGCTAACAGCATAATTTAAAGAGAAAGAAAAAGGACACTAAGACATTACTCTTGCTGAAGCAATGATGGAGATGATCATAACTGTCTCAAGGACATTCCTGCCAGATATCTTGAATTCTAACCATACAGCCTTAAGGCAGTTGGAACAACCCTGGGGAGGAAAGCAATTGTCATAAAATGTGTATCAGTGGGTACTTTCTTTTATGAACTTTTCTCTGCCATTGTCCAGTGTCCAAAAAATTAGCTATTTTTTGAAAAGCTTGAGTTGCTCACTATCTCTATGACTTACATAGATGTTGGTGAGTTCTTAAAATTCCCAGTATATTTTTTTCTCAAAATTCAAAATTCATGAGGCCAATAAATTGGTCAATAATAATAGCCTTGGTAACATTAATTTACTGAGGTATAATTTACATAAAATAAAACACAGAGATGTTAAGTATTCAGCTTGGTGAGTTTTGACAATTGTATATACCCATGTAATGATCACTCAAAACAAAATACAGACATTTCTAATACCCTAGAAAGGCCTCTTTTGTCTCTTTAGAGACAATCATCACAGAGGCAACTATTTTTTATTACAATCAACATAGCTTAGTTTTGCCTGTTTGGACTTCATATAAGTGAAATAATAGAGTGTGTATTCTTTTCTCTCTGGCTTCGTTTTGCTAAACTTGACATTTTTGTTTGTTTTTAGATTCATCCATTTTTTGTCTTTCAGTAATTTTCTCCTTTTATATTGCTGAATTAGAATACATTATAAGAATATACTATATTTATCCATCCTCCTGTAGATAGACACTTGGATTCTTCCAGATTTGGTTATCATGAAAAGGCTATGAACATTCTTTTTTTAAAAAAAATTAAGGTTTTTACTTCATCTCTTCTTTTTTTGTTTTTCAAATAATTTTATTGGGATTATAATGGTTTATAACATTGTGTAATTTTGGGTGTACATTTGTCAATTCCAGAATACACTTCATCGTGCTCACCCCCAGTTGTCTAATTTTTATCCATCACCATACATACGTGTCCCTTTTTCCTTTTTGCCCACCCCCCAACCCCCTTCCCCTCTGGTAACCACTAATCTGTTCTCTTTATCCACTTATTTGTTGTCTTCCACATATGAGTGAAATCACACAGTATTTGTCTTTCTCTGTCTGGCTTATTTTGCTTAACATCATGACCTCAAGGTCCATTCATTGTGCTGCAAATGGGACAATTTTGTATTTTTATGGCTGTGTAGTATTCCATTGTATATATATATATATACCACATCTTCTTTATCCATTCATCTGTAGAAGGGCACTTGGGTTCCTTCCATTTCTTGGCTACTGTGAATAATGCTGCAATGAACATAGGGGTGCATAAACCTCTTTGGATCATTGATTTCAAGTTCTTTGGATAAATACCAAGTAGTGGGATAGCTGGATTGTATGTATTTCTATTTTTAATTTTTTGATAGATCTTCATACTGTTTTCCATAGTGGCTGCATCAATTTGCATTCCCACTAGCAGTGTACGAGCATTCCCTTTTCTCCATGTTCTCGCCAATATTTGTTGTTTTTTGTCTTGGTAATTATATCCATTCTGACTGGTGTGAGGTGATATCTCATTGTAATTTTGATTTGCATTTCTCTAATACTTAGTGATGTTGAGTATTGTTTCATGTGTCTGTTGGTCATCTGTCTATCTTCCTTGGAAAAACGTCTGTTCATATCTTCTGCCTATTTTTTGATTGGGTTGTTTGTTGTTGTTTGAGTTGTATGAGTTCTTTATATATTTTGGAGATCAACCCCTTGTCTGATAAATGATTTGCAAATATTTTCTCCCAGTTGGTGAGTTGTCTCTCCATCTTGTTCACGGTTTCCTTTGCTTTGCAGAAGCTTTTTAGCCTGATGCAGTTACATTTGTTAACTTTTTCTTTTGTTTCCCTTGCCTAAGTAAACATGGTATTCGAAAAGACATTGCTAAGATCAATGTCAAAGAGTGTATGGCCTATATTTTCTTCTAGGAGTTTTATGGTTTCAGGTCTTACATTCAAATCTTTAATCCACTTAGAGTTAATTTTTGTGTATGGTGCAAGGTAACGGTCAACTTTCATTCTTTTGCATGTGTCTGTCCAGTTTTCCCAACACCATTTATTGAAGAGACTTTCCTTTCTCCATTGTACGTTCTTGGCTCCTCTGTCAAAGATTAACTTTCCATAGATTTGTAGTTTTATTTCTAGGTTTTCATTTCTGATCCACTGATCTGCTTGTCTGTTTTTGTGCCAGTACCATGCTGTTTTGATTACTATAGCTTTGTAGCATGTTTTGAAGTCAGGGATTGAGATGCCTCCAGCTCTGTTCTTTTTTCTCAGGATTTCTTTGGCTATTCAGGGTCTTTTCTTGTTTCACATAAAGTTTTGGATTCTTTGTTCTATTTCTGTGAAGAATGTCACTGGGGTTCTGATTGGAATTGCATTGAATCTGTAGATTGCTTTAGGTAGTATGGACATTTAAACTATGTTTATTCTTCCAACCAATGAACATGGAATATCTTTCCATTTCTTTTTGTCTTCTTCAATTTCTTTCAATAATGTCTTATAGTTTTCAGTGTACAGGTCTTTCACCTCTTTGGTATTTTATTATTTTTGTTGTGATTGTAAGTAGGATTGTATTCTTGATTTCTTTTTCTGCTAGTTCATTGTTAGTGTATAGGAATGCAACTGATTTTTTTAAATTGATTTTGTACCATGAAACTTTGCTGTAGTTTGCTATGAACATTCTTATACAAGTCATTCTGTGTATATAATTTTCTGTGTGTGTGTGTGTGTGTGTGCACTCAGATACCTAGAAGTCAAATTTTGATTATGAATATGTTTCATCTATAGATAAATTTAGAGAGAATGGATGTCTCAAAAATATTGATTCTTTAAATCGATGAACATGTCATTTTGCTCCATTTATTTAGATGTCCTTTCATTTCTCTAAGTAATTGAGAGAAATGTATGTCTTTCACTAAATATATTCTAGGTATTTTACTGTTTATGACTTTATGGATTTTTTAAAATTTAATTTTCCAAATGTTTGCTGATAGTACATAGAAATATAACTTCTGGACATAATGAGCTGATATTCTGTTATTTTATTAAATTAACGTACTGACTGTAGGAATAGTCTTTGAAGATTCTATAGTGTTTTCTATGTGTAAAATCACGCCATCTGTAAATAGTGACAATTTTCCTTCTTTAGTTCTAATCATTATGCCTTTTTATTTCTTTTTATCACTTTATAATGGTGGCTAAAATCTCTAGTACAGTGTTAAATAGAAATGGTGAAAACAGATATTGAGGCCTTGCCCCCTATCCAAGGGGGAAAGTATTTAATCTTTCACCATTATGTTAACTGTGGGCTTTTCATAGATGCCTTTTATCAGGTTAAGGACATTTCCTCTAATTCCTAGTTTGCAGAGAGTTTCTTTTTTTTAAAATCATGAATGTCTGTTGAATTTTGTCAAATTTTTTCTGCATCTTTTATATGATGATTATATGGGTTTTTTCCTTTATTTGGCAAAGTGATGCTTATATTGATTTATTTCCAAATGTCAAACCAACTTTGCATTCCTAGATCAGAATAACAAATATTATTAGGTATAAGAGGGAGATTAGCTAGTAACAAATGAGTCAATCCATCAAGAATTATCAATCCCAAATTTGCATGCACTTAACAACAGAACTTCAAAATTATCAACAAACTTGAATTAATTGATATCTTTAACACTCTCCACCCAATAATAGTAGAATATATATTCTATTTGTGTTATTTTATTTAATTCTTTTTCTAAAGATTGGCACCTGAGCTAACAACTGCTGCCAATCTTCTTTTGTTTTTTTCTTCTTGTTCTCCCCAAAGCCCCACAGTACATAGTTGTATATTCTAGTTGTGAGTGCCTCTGGTTGTGCCATGTGGGACGCTGCCTCAACACGGCCTGATGAGCGGTGCCATGTCCATGCACAGGATCCAAACCTACAAAACCCCAGGCCACTGAAGCAGAGCACACGAACTTAACCACTTGGCCATGGGGCTGGCCCCTAGTTGTTTTTACTTTATATATTTAGGCATTTTATTTCTTTCTACCAAGAACAGAAGAACTGTCAATACAATGGTAGATTTTGCCCCATATATTTTATTTGAGTAATGAATATTTTATGGAACCAATTTGAACTTAAAAATATCCCTAAAAGATTATATGGGATCTCCCTATATTATTTCCCACAACTCCATGTATATCTTCAGTTATTCCAAAATTTAGAGTTCAATTAGAAAATTTAGAAAATTCTAAACTTTTCTAGAGTGGCTACAGCATTTCATATTCCCACCATCAATGTATGAATTTCTGTACATCTTTGTCAGCATGTGGTGCTGTGACTATTTTTATTTTATTTAATTCTTATTTTATTTACTCAATTTATTTAAAAAAATTAATTAAATATTAATTTAATATTTATCTAATTTTTATTTTTTTAATTTTAGCCATTCTGACAGTTGTGTAGTGAAATATTATTGTGGTGTTAATGGCTAAAGATGTTGAACATCTTTTCATGTGCTTATTTGCCATCCGTATTTTCTTCTTAACTGAAATGTCTCATCATGTCTTTTGCTCATGTTCTGACTGAATTTTTTGCTTTTTTACTGTTAACTTGTAAGTTCTTTATATATTCTAGATGCTACACCTTCGTCAGATATGTAATTTGTAAATGTTTTCTCCCATTCTGTAGTTTATCATTTAATTGTATTAACAGGGTCTTTCACAAAGCAAAAGTTTATAGTTTTGATAAAGTACAATCCATCAAATTTTCCTCTTATAGATCATGCTTTTGGTATCAAGTCTAAAAATGCTTTGCCTAGTCTGAGATCCTGAAGGTTTTCTATGATTTTTTCTATAAGTATCATAGTTATATGTCTTATATTTGTCTAGTATCCACTTTTATTTAAGTTTTGTATAAGCTATAAGACTTAGATGGAGTTTTTTGTTTTGTTTTGTTTTTTTGTCCATAGATGCCCAATTGATCCAGCTCCATTTGTTGAAAAGTTTGTCTTTCTTCCATTGAATTGACTTCTTACCCTTGTCAAAAATCACTTGGGCATATTTGTGTGTCTATTTCTGGATTCTCTGGTATGTTACATTGATCTATGTGATCTATACCAGTCTAGATTATTGTAGTTATACAATAAGTTTTGAAATAGGGTAGACTGATTTCTTTCATAATTCTTTTTTTTTTTTCAGAATGGTCTTAGCTATTCTAGCACCTTCAACTTTCCATATACATTTTGGAATAATCTTATCTGCATCTACAAAAAGAAAATCTTCCTGGGGTTTTGATAGGAATTGCATTAAACCTATGTATCAATTTGGAGAGAACTGACATCTTTGGTATTCTGTGTCTTCCAATCTATGGACATGATATGTCTCTTCTTTTATTTAGATATTTGATTTCTTTCATAAGCAATGTGTAGGTGTAAGCATATAAGTCTTGTGTGTTTTCTTAAATTTTCACCTATGTATTTCTTTTTTTGAACACTTGTAAATGGAATTTTTTTTTTTTTTTTTTGCTGGGAATGAGTCCCTCTGAGCTAACATCTGTTGCCAATCTTCCTCTTTTTGTTTCCCTCCCCAAAGCCCCATTACATGGTTGTATATCCTAGTTGTAAGTCCTTCTAGTTCTTCTATGTGAGCCACCACCACAACATGGCTACTGACAGACAAGTGGTGCAGTTCTGTGCCTGGAAACTGAACCTGAGCCACCGAAGCAGAGCATGCAGAACTTTAACCATCAGGTTAGATGGTTAAACCATCTAGGCTATCGGGGCTGGCTCAATGGGATTGTATTTTTAATTTCAAGGTTCAAGTGTTCATTGCTAGTGCATAGAAATGGAATTGACTTTTGTATGTTTACCTTGTATCCTGTGACCTTGCTGAACTCATTTATTAGTTCTACAAAGTTTTTCTTAGTGACTTTCTATGTAGACAACCGTGTCATCTGCAAATATAAATAATTTTATTTCTTCATTTCATATTTCTGTTCCTTTCATTTCCATTTCTTGCCTTGTTCCACTAGTTAGAACTTCCATCATTCTTTTGAATAAGAGTGATGAGAATAGACATTCTCGCCTTTCCCCCCAATCTTAAGGGGAAAGCATTTAGCATTTTGCTGTTAAGTCTGTTAGCTGTAGGTTTTTAATAGATACTCTTTATCAAGTTGACGAAGTTCTCTATTCCTAGTTTGCTGAGAGATTTTGTAGTAAATGGGTGTTGACTTTTGTCAAATGCTTTTTCTTCACAGATTTATATACTCATGTGATTTTTCTTCTTTAGACTGAATTACATTAATTATTTTTTGAAAATTGAACCAGCTTGTATTCCTGGAATAAACCCCTCTTGGCTATAGGGTAAAATTCTCTTTATGCATTTTGCATTCTATTTACTAATATTTTGTTAAGGATTTCTGTGTCTATATACATGAAGTATATTGATCTGTATTTTTCTTTTCTTGTACTGTCTCTTTCTTATTTCCAAGTTAGAGTAATACTAGCTTCACAAAATGAATTGGAAAGTGTTCCTTCCTCTTCCGTTTCTGTTCTGAAACAGATCTTATAGAACTGGTGTTAATTGTTCTTTAAATGTTGGGTAGAATTTTCCACTGAAGTCATCTAGTTCTGGAATTTTCTTTGTGGTAAATTGTTTGATTACTAATTCAGTTTCATTGTTGGTTATAGGGCTATTCAAACCATGTATTTCATTTTGGGTGAGTTATGGTAGTATACGTGTTTTGAGAAAGAGGTTTATTCCACCTAATTTGTGAAATTTATGTCTCTACACTTATTTGTAGTATTCCCTTGTTATCCTTTTTATGTCAATAGAGTCTATAGTGATATGCTCTGTCATTCCTGATATTTTTAATTTATGTCATCTCTACTTTTTTCTTTGTTAGTCTTGCTAGACGTTTGTCGATTTTATTGATCTTTTAAAAAAACTAGCTTTTTGTTTCATTAATTTTCTCTATTGTGTTTCTGCTTTCAATTTCATTATTTCCTTCTTTTCATTATTTCCTTCTTTCTGCTTTTTTGCAGTATATTCTTCTTTTCCTAAGTTCTTAAAGTGGAAGCCTAGATTACTGACCTGAGACTTCTCCTCTTTTCTGATACATACGTTTAGTGCCATAAGATTCCTTCTCAGCATTGCTTTAGCTGTGAACTATAAATTTTAATGTGCCGCATTTTACTTTGTATTCAGTTAATGCATTTTTTATTGCCCTTGATACTTGGACCTGTGGATAACTTAGAAGTGTGTTGCTTAGTTTCCAACTACAGTCACATGTCTCTTAACGATGGGGATACGTTTTGAGAAATGTGTCATTAGAGGATTTTGTCATTTTGTGAACATCACAGAGTGTACTCACACAAACCTAGATAGTATAGCCTACCACACATCTAGGCTATATGGTACTACTCTTAGAGGACCACCGTCGTATATGTGACCCATCATTGATTGAAATGTCAATGTCATTTCAATGTCAAGGCGCATGACTGTATTTGGAGACTTTCCTGTTGTCTTTCTGTGATTGATTTCTAGTTTGATTCCACTGTTGTGAAAGAACCACATGATTTCAATTCTTTTAAATTTGTTAATGTTTGTTTTATGACCCAGGATATAATCAATATAGATATATATTTTATGGGACTTGAAAAGAATATATATTTTGCTGTTGTTGTGTTCAGTGTTTTATAAATGGCAATTAGATTCCGTTTGTTTCTGGTATTATTGAGCTCTTCTATATCCTTGCTGATTTTCTGTCTAGTCATTCTATCAATTATCAAGAAAGAGAAGTGTTGAAGAAGTCAAATGTAATTGTGTTTTGTCTATTTCTCCTTACAGTTCTATCACATTTTACCTCACGTATGTATTAATATCCTATTGTTGTTGTAATAAATATCCACAAACTTAGTGGCTTAAAAAATTTATTTTCTTATAGTTATGGATGTCAGAATTCCAAAATGGGTCTTACTGGGCTATAATCAAGATGTCAGCAGGATTGAGGTCCTTTTGGAGGCCCCAGAGAACAATCCATTTCCTTGCCTTTTCCACCTTCTAGAGGCTTCCCAGATTCCTTAGCTTGTGGTCCTCAGTCAACAATTACATCACGCTGACTATTGGCTCCATTATTACATCTCCATCTCTCACTTTGACTCTCCTGTTACCCTCTTTCCCTTATAAGGACCCATTGTGACTACATTAGGCCCACCCAGAGAACCAGAATAATCTTCTCAGTTAAAAGTTCTTAATTAAACCACCTCTGCAGAGTCCATTTTGCCATGTAAAGTAAGATACTAACAGTATAGGGTTTAGAACCTGGGCCTCTTTGGGAGCAATTATTCTGTCTATCATAGTCCACCCTCTGACCACCAAAGATACATGTCCACCCCACATGCAAAATACGTTCACCCTCTCCCAATGTCCCCAAAAGTCTCAACCCATTACAGCATCAACTCAAGTCCAAATTCTCATCTAAGTTGTGTCAGCTTAAAAGTCTAAATTCTCATCATCTAAATTAGTTATGAGTTAGGCTGCGGGTATAATTCATGCTGTGATATTTTTTTTATCTGCACCCTTTAGCATTTCTGGGTTTCCAGCTTTTTTGGCTCAAACTCGAGGATATATGAGGCAAAAAGAAAACCCAATGAACACACCACCATGCTGTTCCTTAGGTCCTAAGATCCCTAGTAGATCTGCCTTCTTCTCTCATCCTTTTAGAACCTTATTATATTTGTTTATATATAATATCCAGATTTTTTAGTTGAATTTAGTGGCAGGAATAGGAATCATAAGTCCAGAAAGCATATTTGTAAAAACTATTCAAGACACCTTACACAGGAGTGTCTATTCTGATTTTGCCATCAAATTCTATGTAGCTATATTTTTTCCCCCAACAAGGAGTTCCAGTTTATTCCATTAGTCATCAGTATCTAAGTATATATTAAAATTTGATAGATAAGGATTAGAAAAACACTTTATCTTGTCGTAAGTACACTTCAGAGCATTTTGAAAAGGTTTCTGTAGATGATAAGGAAATCATATTTAATTCACCCAGGTCTTTAATTTAAAGCATCTTGGTTAATGGAGATTGAATTAATTTTTGAGACATCTATGTTATCTTGCGAACTTATCTGGAATTTTTTCGGTAAAGTAGTTTTAAAATAATTATGGCCAATGCCAACTAAAAGCTCCTCTAATTATTCATCATTAATTGAAAAAATGTAATAAAAGTAGAATTACTGATCAAAGTAAATGTCCCAATTTAGAGATAAATGTATTTTTTTTTAGTTTGGCACAAGTTATGCATATAGGCTTGAGGAATAACCCTTATTTGGGCTCACAGTCCAAGAATAGATGCATGACTCACAAAATTTAGCCAATTAGAGTATATTGGACACAAATTATTTTTCTAGTTCTTTAGAGATACCAAGTATGTGCCAATTATTACAGAATATATTAAGTCCCACGCATAGTGTTCTGCTGTGTTTCAAAAAGCATTGAGAAAATTTATGAAAAAAAAACAATTTAAATGTTAAATTACAGATAAATGTTGTACTAAAGTATTTTCTTTGAATTTTTAAGGTTTTATTTTAAAAAAGACTTCAAACTTACATAAATGTTGCAAGAGTAATATAATGAATTCCCACATACTCTTTACCTAGATTCATTAATTGTTAACACTTTGTCACATCTGCTTCCTCTCTCCCTGTATATAAGATAACAAATGTTATATTTTTATTATAAATAATGTATTTATATATTATATATTTTTATAGCGTAGTATTATTATTATTGTTCTTAGTAGTTTTGCTGAGTTATTGAATTCAGTCATTTGTCAGCAACATGACACTTTAACCCTTAATACTTTAGCACATATAGCCTTAAGAAAAAGCACATTCTCTTAACAGTACTATCATCAAATTAGGGACTTTAAGACTAACACAATATTATTATTTAATATATTGTGCATAAGTCCATGTTCAAACTTTGCCAATTGTGTTACTAGCATTTTTTTTTTTTTCTGAGGAAGATTTTCCCTGAGCTAACATCTGTTGCCAAATTCCTCTATATTTTGTATGTGGGCCACCATCATAGCGTGGCCACTGATGGACAAGTGGTGTAGGTCTGCACCCAGGAACCAAACCTGGGCCGCTGAAGAGGAGCATGCTGAACTTAACCACTAGGCCACTGGGGTTGGGCCCTAATAACATTCTTCACGTTGTTTTTCCACCCTGGTCTGGGACGTTGTCCAGGATCACCACTGCATTTAGGTGTCATGTCTCTTTAGTCTCTTTTTATGCGCAAGTGCTCCCTAAAGTATGGACCAGTTACTCTGTAGAACGACCCTCAATTTATGTTTATTGATGCTTTTTTATGTTTAGATTTAAGTTATGCATTTTTGGCAGAGATACAACATGTATATTGTTCTGTTCCTAATGTTTCACATCAGGAGCTGCATGATGTCTGTTTGTCTCATTGCTGGTGTTAACTTTGCTTACTTGGAAAGGGTGTAGCCACCAAGTTTTTCGACTCTAAATTTCTTTTGTAATTAATAAGAAATCAGTGAGGAGATATTTTTAGACTGTATAAGTACCTTGTTATCCTTTAAACATTCAGCTAATAACATTAACATCCATTGACTATTTTTGTCTGAATAAATGATTACAATAAGGTTGAAAAATGGCCATTGTCTAACTCTGTCATTTCCTCTATATTTATTACTTGACATTCTCCTGTAAGAAAGAACTTTCCCTGCTCCCCATTTATTTATTCTTTTGTGTGTTTTTTTTGTGTCAGTAGCTCTGTGGACTCATGAATTCTCATTTTATTCAATAGGTTATACTTAATTTCTGTCATTCACTTTGTTGCTCAGTTTTCCCAAATTTGGCTAGTATGAGCCCCTTCAGGCTGGCTTCTATATCTTTTTGATATATCATTCTCCTTTTTTAAGTGCTTCCTTAATTTATGACACAAAAAGATGGCCCAGATGCATCTTGTATTTTCCTTGTCCCAGCGCTGGAACCAGCCATTTCCCTTTTTAATGTGGAATGGTATTTGGAAACCAAAATCTGGGCACTAATGACACTGATATTTCTAACTCAAATTCAATGCCATGGATTTTTTTGTCTTGCCTTCTCCCAATTCATATTATATTTCCTTCATCTTAAAATGAGAGAACTCTGGCTTGTGAAAACATCTAACTCTCTATCTATCTATTTATTTATTTCTAAAATACATATAAAATACTTTCTGTATTGCTATACCCATGGTACTATGAAAAACAAACTCACATTGAAGAGTTCAAGATTTCTTTCCAATTCTTTTTCATATTTAGATTGAAGGCATATAATTAAAGTGCTGTATTAAAATAATTGTGATTATTTTTTCTTTTCTTTCCCGATAAGTTGTTACTCACTTGAAAAATAGTTATGCTTACTTCTGTTTGAAGTTACTTTTAGTTTTTTTCAACCCATTGTTGTTGATTCAATTTTATTTTCCAGGATGTAATACATTAATAAATTTCCAAAAGTAAAAACTGTACAAAAATATACTCAAAGAGATATCACTCTTTCTCCTATCCATTCTACCCTGTTATCACCCATCCTCATAAATAACTAATTTCATTAGTTTCTGTTCACCATTCTTGTGATTCTTCTTGCAAAAATAAGCAGATACAGTCTTACTCCACCTCTCTCTCACACAAAAGGCTCATATAATATATATTCTTTTGTACTTTGTGTTTTTTACTTAACAATACATCCTGGAAACCATGCCATATGAATTCATGGAGATAATCCTCATTCTTTTCTATAGCTTCATATTACTCCATTGTGTAGATGTACTATGCATAGTTTATTCAGCCATCTCTTATGGATTGAAATTTAGTATTTCCAATATTTTGCAATTGCAAATAATATCAGAATAATTAACCTAGTACTGTTGGGGTGTAAACTATTTTTAAAATTGGTTTAGTTACAAGGCCTATAACAATTGGAAATAAATCTTGGGTTGCTACTGTTAGAATTTTAAGAAATCAAAACCAAATAACAAGAATACCACTCACTCTCTTGCAATACTAAGTCAATTAAAAAATAGACAAGGAGAAATGAGGTATATGGAGACCTAAATATGAGCTTTGTTACTGATAAATCTGATCTTGGAGAAGGTAGTTATAGCACAGGCTTTTGGTGCCCCAGGCCAAATTCCTTCAGCCCACTTCCAATTTTAGCTGCACCTGTGGTACTTTCTGTGTCTTAACAGCATCCTATCTTACTCACATTTTCTGAAAAGTCTCAAGAGCTTACTCAGCAGTCCAGTAGAGCATCCAGGAAGTGTGGGAGATCCTGGGGCAAACCTTCAGCCAACTAAGATAGGAGCTGGTGGATAAAGCCTGCATCTCAGAGGGACCTTTCTAAATACATTCTACAGGATTTCTCAGAGGGCTCCCAAAGGGATTGAGTCTCAGTGGCCCACATCAGTTACCAGTTCAATAACACATTCTTTATTGATTTTTCTTCCTCTACTGTCCCATACTACTCATTCCTTCACTCCTAGAGTTAACTTCCAAACAAACTATCTGCACCCCAATCCATGCCTGATACTCTGCTTTGAGAGAGAAACTGAACTGACACCTGCTTAAATGTACAGCAGTTAGATGGAATACCAATATTAGAATGATTTACCCATCCAAGAAGGCAGTGTGGACCACTACAATACCTACGATGAGTCCCTATCCCATAAAACATTAGGCATAGATAAGAAGAACACAAAAGTTACAGTAGATCAGTTAGCTTAAAGAGAAGAGACTGAGTTGCTCCTGTACTATTTCTTTCCCAAACTCTGCAATCAGAGATCTCACCACACCTCTTAGGGTAGGTATAAGTACAGGAGAAGGTCAGCAATTTTAATGAACATCCTCATGATAAAAATCAGAATAATGGAGATATAACATTCCTCCAAATAACTTCTAGTCAAAATCTTAGAGAATAAGATATTTAACATGTACAAGACACTGATGAATATGAGTAGTTCTACCTTTAGTAAGCTTAATGAGGAGGTAAAACAAGTTTTTAAAAAATAAACTTAGCTACAGGTGCACAGATAGATGAATTTTTCACAAAGAAAAGCAAACCTACAAAACCACCACCCAGATCAAGATATAGAAGCGCAGAAGCCCTTGTCATTGCTCCGTTCCAGGTACTATCCCCAAAATGTAACTACTATTTGACTTCTCTCACCAAAAATTAGTGTTGTCTGCTTTTGAATTTCACATGAATGGATCATACAGTATGAAGTATGTACTCTTTTGTATTTGGCTTTTTTTGTTCAAAATTATTTTAGCGAGATCTATGAAGTTAACTACTAGTAGCTATGGTTCATTTTTATTGCTGTATTGTTTACCGTTGTATGACCATATCACAATTTGCTTTTTCATTCTACTGTTGATGGACGCTTGTATTGTTTCCAATTTTGAGTATCATGAGTAGTGCTGCTATGAACATTTTCTACACACCTTTTGGTTCATGTATGTATGCATTTATGTTGGAGTACCTAGGAGTGGAATGGGTGGGTCATAGAGCATGTGTATGTTCAACTGTAGTAATTATTACCAAACATATTTTTAAAGTTAATTTGCATTTTCAAAAGCAATATATGTGGGTTCCAGTTGCCCTACATCCTTGAAAATTCCTGGTATTGTCACAATTTATACTGTTTTAAATTTTCGCCTTTTTGATGAAAGTATAGTAGTACTTCTTTGCAGTTTTAACTTGCGTTTCCTTGATGACTCATGAAGTTATGCACCTTTTCATATGCTCATTGCACGGTAGATAGTCTCTTTTATGAAAGGCCCACTCAGATCTTTTGACCTTTTTTCTTTTAGGTTGTCGGTCTCTTGTTTTTGGATTCCAGTGAGTTCCATTAGTGGATTTGTTTCTCCTTGCACCAATACTACACCACTTTTATTATTATAGTTTGATATATTGATATCTGGTAGTGTAAGCTCTCTGAAAGCTCCCTTTAAGTATATTACTAAGTTACTCAAAACTCAAAAGGCATTTTTCTCAATGTCTTTTTCTAAAACAAGACTACTGAGAAATTATTGACATGGTTTAAGCATTTTATTCCCAGGTTCTGAACTCAGAAAACTAATGAAGCTAGAAGGATATAAATCTTAAATATGAAGCTATTGTAACTGACTCTGAGAACTTTCTAGCTCTGGGGAAAAAAGTGTGTATCAAAACTGGTCTTCAGTATCACCATATTGCAGGTTGGGTTCCCTAGGAAGCAGCCTCTGAGATAGAGATTAGCATGCAAGCAGTTTATTAGGTAATGCCCTTGGGATCAACATTTGTGAAAGGAAAGAGAGGGGAAGAAAGCATCAATGAGCAGAGAGAAAGAAAGAGAGAGAGAAGTTAGACTGCAAGGAAGACTCAATGGTAGCCTCAGCTGACCTTACTGAGAATTCTGAAGCTAAACTGACTCTTCAGAATTGTTACCAGTTGGATAAGTGTTCTGGGGCCTTAGATCTCCTCCTCAATCAGTCATTGTATGTGAGACAAGGTGGCTCTCTTCAGAAGAATCATCCTAGTAGGGGGGTGACAGCTATGGACTTCCTACAGGCAGCCCTCCCAGCAGCTGAGGGTATTAGTCTTCCATTTCTAAACCAGGATCTCAGTAGTATATCACAGCACCCACCACAGACCAGATATATTGGATCAATGAGATTTAGAAAATAATTATCATCTCTTCCCTTTTCCTTAAATCTTTTTTCAGACTTTAAAGCTTTTTTCTATTCTGTATCATAACAAATGCTATATTGAATTAATTTTATTTTTTTCTTGTCTGTTTTCTCTGAGTCCTTGAACAGGGAAAACAAGTTTTATTAGTTGTTGTATCCCCAATATGTACCACAGTGCCTGGATGAGAGAAAGTGTTCAATTATTATTTGATGAAAGAATAAGCTCAAATGTATAACTATTTGAATTATCTTACTAATGATTAATGATTATATATACCTGTCTGGATGGAGGTTTCAGTGCCTAGCTAGAGGCTTTGTCTTCTTGCATATCCAAAGCCATAGTTTTATCAGTGGTAAAGAGGAAGGGGTAGGAAGTAAACATTTCATTTGTGAGTGGCATGAGACTAAAGATAATAACTTCACTGTATGACAGAGCTAGGATTGAAAAAGAGTGAAAAATAGGCTAAAATAGTGATCTGAATCTCATGAGATGAAACTTAAGAGGAAATGGTGTGAGAGATTGTCAGTTGATTCAATAAATCACCTGGACAGGTTTTTAACTGGCTAAGCAGAAGTTTGTAAGAAAGACTCAAGGCTTTAGATGATTGTAAGACTAACAAAAGCCAACACCATTATGTGTCCACCAGAAAAAGCCAGTATCATCTTAGATCTTATGAGTACAGATATATAATCTAGAAGCCAGAAAGCAATGACCCTATTCTAGGTCAGATTATCATATCATCCCTGCTTTTAGTTCCAAGCACTGCCATTGGAGTATAAGAATCTGACAATTTAGAACGCATTTGGAGGAAAGCAAGTAAGGGAGTGAAAGAACTCTTAAATTTACAAGATGGCCAATGGCTAAAGGGAGGTTTGGGGGAAGAATTACCAAATCTTTTAGGCACAAAAATTAGCTTAATAGAAAACCTGGCAAATATGAACAAAATAATTAATAGCCCTAATTAATATAGCTGAAGAAATCGTAAAAAAAAGGTACTTGCAAATTGAATCCTGCAACATGTTAAAAAACACCATTACATGTCATACACTTTCCTGTAATAATGTAATATGGTTCAATCTTAGAAAGGCTATGGATCACATCATTATGTCATAGAAAAATTATGATGATTTAACAGGAAGTTTAAAGGGCAATTGATGAAAGTTTCATTCATGTTTTAAAAATTAAAAATGTCAAAATTTACAACATTAGAAGTAGATGGGCAGGTTATAAACATGATGGTTTATATATATAAGAAATATATAAACCATCATGTTTATATATATCATATATATTTCTTGTGCTAAGTGATAAAGCAATACATGTTTCCCCCCTATAGTCAGGAATATGAGAAATATGATGATTCTCATTACCTTTATTTATCATTACTCAAGTTATAAGACCAGAAAAATAAATAGGTTATAAATACAGAAAAAGAATAGGCAACGTTATCACCGATGGAAGATGATAACATTACCTTCCTGTAACAACTACAACAACAAAAATTGACTGAAAAAAACTGAATTATTAAAATATTGATAAGAGAATGAGTTATATAATAAATACACAAACTGAAAATATGGCAAAAAGATCTACTTAGAGGGTATAATGGAAAATATAGTTTTCAGATTTAACAATAAAATGTAAAGTGCCTAAAAGTAAACTAGACAAAAATGTGCAGAACCCATAGGCAGAAAACTATAAAATTTGACTAAAGACCATAAAGAATGCTTAAATAAATTGAAGAGAGACACACTATGTTGTTAGTTAGAAAGATTAAATACTTTAAAGATGCCAAACCTCTCCAAAGTATTCTCTAAATCTAAAGCAACACCAAGAAGCCAGGGATCTTTACTTCAAACTTTGCTGGATGTTCACTTAGACCAATAAAGAAGGAAGAATAAGCAAGAAACATTTTTCAAAGTAGAACTTGCCTAATCAGATATGATAACGTATTCTAAAGTTTGAGTAGTTAAAACTCTGTAGTACTATTATGGGAATAGACAAACCAGAGAAACAGGGCAAAAATTCTAGGGGAAATGTATTTTTAAGAATTCGTGATATTAATATAAAGTGAACCAATAAAGAAATAAAAGATACTGTAATAAATGATGCTGAAGAAGCACTACTGGAAGAAAATAAATTAATCTCTACTTAACGCCAAAATAAATTACAGGTGAATAAATTATTTGAATTTTTAAACAGAACCTTATAATTTCCAGAAAAAATAGTATATTATCTCTGATACATAAGAATCTTTCTCAGCATAAAAACAAAAAGAAACCATTCTTAAAAAAACATAAATTTAACTTCACAATATTCATTTTTAAATGTTACAGGGAAAAAAAGCAGAAACAAAAACAAAATGGATGCCAGGGAAATACTAGAAAAATGACAAAGGATGAATAGCTTTATATACAAATAATTCTTTAAATAAATAAGATAAATACTCCCAATAGGAAAAAAGGGCAAATAACATTAGTGGGCAATCAACAACAAAAAAACTACAATGGCCAATAAACATATAAAATTGTTTCAGTGTCTCTAATGTTGAAATAAATTGAGATATTTTACCTTCATTCCCTCATTTATTCAAAATTTATTTATGACCAGTTTTATGCCAAGTACTTTTGTGGGTCACTAAGAACAGAAAGGTGAATGAGACAATACCCTTGCCCTCATGAACTAGAAACAGACAGTAATCTGTCTAACCCAAATCATAAAGATTTTCTCCTGTGATGTCCTATAAAATTTAATAGTTTTACAGTTTAGACTTAGATCTTTGACCTATTTTGAGTTAATTTTGGTGTAAGGTGCGAGGTTTTAGTTGAGGTTTATTTTTTGACCTATGGATATCCAATTATTCCAACATGACTTATTGAAAAGACCATCCTTCCCCCATTGAATTACTTTTTCATCAATGACAAAAATCACGTGGATGTACTTGTGTGAATTAATTTCTGGACTCTCTGTTTTGTTCCACTGATCTATGTGACTGTTCACTTTTCTATGAGACACAGTCTTGTGTTCATATCTTTTGACTCAACAATTTTATTTCCAGGAATTTATCCATAAGAGATGAAGATAAGAATTCTCCATAAGAGATAGACATATGTGAAAAAATGCACATGTAAGGATGTTCAATGCAGCATGTTTTACATACTGAATAACTGAAAACAATCTAATGTCTATCAACAGGAAAAAAGTTATAGAAATTATGATAGATTTTAGATTCTAGCAAAATGATTTACTTAGCTAGTGCAGAAACTATCTCCCTATAAAACCTAGTGAAGTTGGATAAACATAATACATTTTAATATATGGTTGACTTAAAAAATGTGAGCTCTCCAGGAATCAGAATTGAAGAGGATCCTGAGAACCAGAATTCCAGGAGTATTTACTGATTTTGCTGTAGCCCTAGACATGTTAGTAGTCCAATAATGGTAGGGTCCCAATTTGAATGCACACAAAGGCATGGGTGATAACTACTTTGCATACTCATGGTAAGATATTGGAACTTTGAACTGGAAATAAGGCTGAGACCCTTGAAAGACTGTAATCTTCATGAATGGGAAATAAAAATTCTCCACATACCTATTCAGCGAGATGACAATAAGTCTTCAGAGTGAAAATTAAATCCCTATGACGAGGCCCCAGGTAGATAGAATCTACTAACCCTAAACTTAGAATCTAGACTCCTCCAAGCCAGTAAATCAACAGAAACATTTGTACTGGGCTGTTGACACCCTAGACATCCTAAAAAGCCTAACAGGAGCAAACATACACTCTCTAGAGAAATAACCCAGGCCACAAAGCATTCCTCCTAAAAAAACAAGATCTCCTTAAAATGGACTAACAAAAAAAATTTAAAAATATAGACGGAATAAGCAATCATAGCAAGGCCAGGAGATACTACAAACAAGAGCATTAATACTCCAGTAATTTGGGGAAAAGCCTCGTTACTAGTCCATAACCACACTGTCCATTGTAAACATAATGCAAATGACAAGTGTGAGTAACCTATGTAGTTTTAAATGTAACTAAATTTTCAAAATAAAAAGGTAAAAGAAATAGGTGAAATTAATTTTAATAGATTAATATTATTTTATTTAACTTCATTTAATATCCTTTTTTCCTACTAAGTATTTGAAATCCAGGGTATATTTTACACTTACAGCACATCTGAATTTGGACTAGCCACATTTGAAGTGCTCAATAGCCACATGAGAGCCAGTGGCTATCATATTGGAACAGTGCCTGCAGGTCATGAAATAAGTATGTGTAAAATGAGTGATATGATTCATTCATTCAACTATGATTCACTGAGCACCTACTATGTACCAGACACTAGGAAAACTGCAGTGTACTAAGTAGACAAAGTCCTTGTATTCATGTGGCTTAAGTACCACTGTGTCTGGAGGAGGAAGGCATGGGGGCATGGAGAAGCAGGAATTAACAAGAAAATATGTACTATGCTAGATGATGATAAATACTGTCGAAAAAAAATAAAGCAGAGCAACACAGGTAAGGAGGACTCCTGTATATGTATATGTATATGTGTGTGTGTGTGTCTGCCCACCTGTGCACGTACACACATGTGTGTGATGTGGGGACTGTAGGGATATTATTTTATATCAGGTGATCAATGAAGGTCCCACAAATAAGGTAATATTTGGACAGGGACTTGTAAACCAAGAACCAAATACTGTAGAATATCTGCAAAAAATTTGTAGTCACTGAAATTAAAAAAAAAAATAGCTCAATGCATGGATTAAACATAGGACTTGACATTGTTAAAGAAAAAACTAAGACTTAGTTAAGAAAATAAAACATAACAAATAGTTTGAAAAGTTTTCTAGCTACAAAATAGCTATATTCTGTATAAATGACCACAAATAGTCTTTTTAATTTCTGAGCCTGTTATAAAAAAACTTAGATCAGCGCTATGCACTCTAAATATAATATGAGAAAGATAAATATTGCAAGGTATCACTTATATGTGAAATCTAAAAAAAATACTCAAACATAGAAACATAGAGTAGAAAAGTGGTTGCCAGGGTTGGGGGGTGGGAGAAATAGGGAGAGGTTGGTAAAAGGGTACAAATTTTCAGCCACAAGATGAATAAGTTCTGAGGAGCTAATGTATAACGTGGTATCTATAGTTGATAACAATGTATTTTAAAAATTATAAAAATAAATATAATATGAGCCACATAATTAAAAAAGTAAAAATAAATAGATGAAATTATTTTAATAATGTACTTTATTAGTAATTGAATAATATTTCAACCCAATATATCCAAAATATTATTTCAACATGTGGCACTAGCTACATTTCACATGCTTAGTAGCCACAAGTAACTAGTAGCTACCATATTAGATAGCACAGCCCTAGATGCTTCATATATTACTACAGACAGACAGCCTTCTTACATGCTTAGCTAAACTCTAGGTGGATTAAACCAAGAAATAAAAAAAGAAAGTGATGCTGTGGAAATTTTGTCTTTCTCAGGAACTTCTGTTCCTTGGTGTTTTATGGCCAAGCAGTGATCAGGTGATAATGGTAGAGAATTACCATTTCTATCCTAAAGAGAGACATCCAGAAAAAGAGAGACATAATGGGAGATACAGTGAAACACTAAAAGCAGGAGAGACAAAAAAAGAGTGTGTGTGTGTACATGCACACACATGAGGAATGACAAGACTGTTGGGAGACAGAAAGAAGAGGCTCTTTTCTCCAGTCCAGATTAGAAATTGAACATGAAGCTTCTTCCCTCCTCTTGAAGCAGTAGGGTCCTCCATTTCAAGCTGTGCATCCACAAGCACCACTCCATGGTAGAGGACACCAGTGGCTGCAGTGACCAGGGTTTAAAACCCATGAACCTGAACTCATCCATTTTAACCCTCAGTCAAGGCTACTTCTCCAGAGAGAGCAGGCTTGAAATCAATGACTCCAGAGAGCAAATGAAGGAGCTGAATTTAGCAGAGGCGTGGAGTTGGTAGCAAAGGTATTCCCTACTAGGCCTTAAAAATGTAGAGTGTGATTAACTGCTTTTGCCTAAGAGCTCTCTAAAAGGAAAAGACAGATCTTATATCCTGCAAGTCTCAGGTAGAAAATGTACACTATATGTACACTAAAATGATGGACATGAGCATTGTGTAAGCCTGTTTTTAAACTCAGTTACGTTTTGACAACTACTGATTGAATCAACAGGTACATACTGCTTTGATATCATTCAAAACTGTGATGTAGGTCTGTTTCTTAATCCTAAAATGCTGCAACTCTAAACAAGGACCTTGTTTGAAGAGGCAAAGTAACACTATAGTAAAAACCCCATGGACTGTGAATCTGAAGAATGTATCCTGGGTCTGGTTCTATTGTTAAATAGTAATATGAACCTATCCACCAATTATCTTTATAAGTAAAACCTTCTGTGCAAAATTATCGCATTGGATGATAGATTTCCCCTCATTCTACAATCTATGATTTCACTTTTGTAGAGAAAAAAAATGACGAAACAGAATGTTTTCATTTTATTTTACATAGAATAAAATGGAATAAGAACGGTTTGATTCATAAGGACATTCTAGATCTTTCCAGGTCCGTCTACTGCAATGCAACAAGATAATTTCACAAGAACTGGATTCTCAAGAAATTAAATGAACTCCAATTCTCCCACTTCCATCTATCAATATCACTTATGAGTGTGAGAGTTTATGTGAGTCTGTGTCTACTGATGTTTCATAGAAGAGTTGCTCTTAAACAATGTATAAATAGAAAACTTCACAATTATTTAAGTTTTGAAACACCAGTGGTCAAGTAGCTTCATAATGAATCTTGATAAAATTTAAATATCTGTAGGTACAGAATAAGGTTTCCCTCTCAGTTTCCCAGCACTCTTCATAGTGGTCATGCACAGTCATTTCAAGTTTCATCTTTTCTGAGACCACTCGCCACCAGATCATGCCTTGCACGTAAGTAATTTTCAGCTCCTTCCTTACATATGACAAATTTTACACCTAAAGTGTCACTAATATACATTGATGGATATTGATCATGGAGTGGCTCTGTTTGCGACCTTCCTCCGGGGAAAAGCTGGGCTACACATTTCATTTATATTATTTTGTTCTTGCAGCTGCTCAATACCAAATACAAAGACATATACAATTTGGTGGTTTGTTTCAATTTGCAGACATCACAGAGGCCTCTGCCCAGAACCAGTAATCAGCAGGACCAGCGCAACACTGCCAAAGATTCTACAAAGGCAATTCAAAAACCCCATAATTTAACTTTCATTTTTACTTAATAATGTTTGTGTACTATTTCAAATTGAAATGTAATTAGTTTAGAGACTTTCTACACAGATTTTTGGGTAAGCGTCACTGATTTTACAAAGGCAGGCAAAGGCCACCTAATATTGTCCACTACAATTAGTTTTCTGATTGACAGTTAAATCCTCTCTGTTTATTCAGGTTATTGACACTTTCACATGTCAAGTTAAAATACTATTATTCTGTGAAGCATGAAATTTCAAAGGAATTGTTTCAGTCTGCAACAAAATAGCCATATTAGGGAAGATCACTTGCAGGCTACCTACTTTATTCCCAATACCCACAAACTCTTAAGCTTTGTTCAAATGAAACTCCTGATAATGGATACGAATATTGTAAATATTATATAACTGCATGCTGTTGTGATATCTACAGGTTTTTGGAGTTAAACAGCTGGAGTTTGAATCTTGGCTCCAACCCTACTCTGCATGATGCCTCATATAGAGTAGATGCTTCATAAACGTTACTTTCCTCCGCTTATTGTTTTTCTCTAAAGTCAACTAAGAGAATCACTTTGGACTTCATTTCATGGGCAATGAGAAGCTATTTAAAACGCTGTTTTAAATTGGGAAAATTAACATGATATTTTAGATAACTGATAAAAAGTAGAGACAAGGAGATTGCATGTGTTTCAATAGGCTAGATAGATATATCCTATTGATTGATTGATAAGATCTGAACTATGATGGGGGCAGGAAGAAGCATCGCAAATTATCTATCTACCTACCTATCTATCTATTCATTTATCTACAATAATGTGGTAGTTCAAAAAGAACACTCACATCATCAACAAGAAGCCCATGAAATGGGTATTATTATTTAATTTTCACAGATGAAAAAAGTGGTGCTCAAAGACGTCATGTATTTTTCCCAAGGACAATATAATTATATAACTAATAAGAGCTTGAAGATAAATGAATTATCTGTGACCATTCCTATAATGCACTCCATCCTATGAAAATATCAAAAAGTCTGAGGCTGCTTATTGGATATAGACTGGAGGCCGAGGGAAGAATCAAATAAGATTGAAAGTTTAATAGTGGTAACATTAAGAAAAAGAATAAAGTCAGAGAAGGAATTGATATGAGAAATGTGACAAGGAGATTGATGGAATTTTTAACTTAAGATTTACTGATTTCAGAGTGGGATTGGACATTCAAATGGAACTTCCACTAGGTATTTGGAAATATGGGATTGGTGGAATATGTGGCCTGGCTCTGGAGAGGTACAGAGTTACACAGGAGGCTGTAAGAATGAATATAATCTCTGAGAGAGAAATTTTCAAGTAGAAGACCACCAACGGTACTCATGGAACATCCATATTTTGCTAAGAGATGAGGTAAATTGATCAAACAGAGATGATGAAACAAGTAGAGGTATAAGAAAACATGTGCAGCTCAGAAACCAAGAGAAGAATGAGAGGATTGTCACTTTTTGAGCATCCACCAAGTGCCTATACATCACACTTTACCTATACGTTACCTATACGTAACTACACTTTACGTATACATTAGCATTCAAGTCTAATATAACTCATTGGATTCATGTGCTGTGTTATTTCCATTTTTAAGATGTAGAAACGAAGGTCAGAGAGGAAATGTAACTTGTTCAAGAGCACACAGAAAAGAAATGACAAAATTAGGATACTAAGTTAGTTCTGTGAGACTCCAAATCTCTGGAATAGTCACCAGTGATTAAGTGTGGCTGTATTACCAAGAAGCAACATCACAGGATTTGGCAATTAGAAGGTTTTGAGAGAGCATTTGGGACAGGGCTAAGATTTCTGGTAGAGAGGACTGAATAGGAGGTAAGAAAGTGGAAAATGTGTTGGAGACCACTCTCTGGAGAATTTAGGCACTGATGGCTAGGGGAAAGAAAAGATGATAAACGCAGGAGAAATCTGATCTGAAGATGCCACCTCTCACTTTTCTTTCTATAGTGGGTATTCCAGTCCTTTTGTAATTTCATGACATAATGAAAGTGTTAAAGTTGGAAGCTCCATTTTTCTTCTTGCTAAATCTAGCTCACACTTGGTTAACATGTGCTTTGCCTGAAAGTACTCTAATCTCTCTCTCCATCTATTTGTAGTCCAGATAGAAACTGGAAGATTTCCTATAAGGAGTAGCAGCAGGGGAAAATGATTAAACGTATTTGAGAATGCATAGTACATACTTTAGCTAACTTTCACAATTATACAATTCTGTTTTCTGAACCTCAGTATTAATAGAATCCATTGTGTTATTTAGCACAAAACTATCATAAGTTTTGTATTATGTGCCAACTGTTTTACTTATCATCTTTTTTTTCTCCTTTAGAATCTGAACTTCCTTGAAGGTAGAGACCATTTTATACGTTTGTATGTTTATTATTTTTTTTTAAACAAGAGATAGCACAGTGTAGAGTATATGGTGGACAACGAATACATAGCCGTTGAAAGACTAGTCTGTACTAATACACAGATTTAAGAACTCTTCGGAACAAATTTTCCAAAGACATGTTTTTAAGCAGTCATGATTCAATTGCCCCATGGAAAATGCTGTGTGAAATCCAATTACTTCCACATTTGGGCATTTGCTTCTTATTTGATGACTCAAATGGCCAATTCTGAATGCACTGAGACAGGGTTAAAGAGGAATTCAGGTAAAATTCTTAGTATATTATCTACTTCTTTAATTTATAATTTTCTACTAATAAAAATGAAACATGTTTATTATAGATAATGTGAGCAATATGAGACCAAAAGAAAAAAATAAAAAATCACTAATAAACCCACAATCCAAGGATAACTGTGGCTGGTATTTTATTTCCTTTTATTCTTCCTTATACCCATAAACGCACATGCCTTTTTACATAATAAGGGTGAAAAATGTGAATTTTCTATATATTTTTGATTTAATATTGCACAGTGAATGTTTTTCTATGTCACTAAATGTCCATCAAGAACATCATTTTAAAATATGAATAGTATCTTTTATGAATGATATCATTTAAACCATTTTGCTATTGTTGGTTATTTAGATGGCTACCAAGTTTTTATTGTTCCAAACACTTTGGTGAGTAAAATCTTTGTGTATAAGTCTCCTGCTAAAATTTCTGGCCATTTCCTTAGACCAGATTCTGAGAAGTTGAATTACTAGATCATTGAAACTTAATTCTATTTGCTGTTTGTGGAACTACAAAGAAAAAGAATCTTCCTGTCCAAACACTTCATACACAGATAAGGAGTCAAATACACTTATGTGACTGGTTTTTTCCAACTGACATGGCAAATCTGAACATTCATTTGGTACCCACAACATAGGACAGTACTTTTAAATTCATTTTCTTTTTAATTGTCATGCACTAATGATAGTAACAAATGACTGATCCATTCTTTTTTGCTTTCTTTTGCTATTAGAGTGTGTGTGTAAGGTGATGGATTTGGATTGATTCACTCTTCTTATATGCATATTATAGGACTATGACATTAGAGAGGTAGGCTGTGACTATGAAACTGTCTTTCCATATGCTTCATGCCAGATTCCACAAACCTCACTGCTCTAGCCTTCTCCAGAGTCATTCTTAATAATTTATCACTGTCTACAGTGTTTGCAGTACTGAGAAGATGAGGTTACCATAAGAAATAGCATATGCTGCATACAAACAGGTCAATAACCAGCTCATTTTGATATATGTCAGAAGCCTATTTTATCCCGGAACACAGTTCATCTGCCTTCAAAAATCCATTTTCAGGGAGTCCTACAGGCTAAATCACAACATCATTCCAGTTAGGCAGAGAAAATAACTTTAGCTACAATCTGCCTTATTGCATTCAAAGCACATACCTGTTTGCAATCAAGTTTTCCAAAGATTATACATATTTCTACTCTGAGAAAAAGAAATGTGGGATGCTCTCGTGTGTAATTTCTAGATTTAGAATCTAACTTGCAATTATACATAAATAACGAATAGAATTTCAGTTTGAAAGTATCAGTATTAAAAAGGTTAATTTTGCTTTAAAATTACACTTAATGATTTTTCTGGTTATGAAAATAATGCTTTCTGCAGAAAATTTAGAAGAGTATCAATAAGGGAATTTAAATTACTTTTAATCTTATAATCAAGTGATAACTACTGTTAATTATTTTGTGTAACGTTTCAACCATTTTTTCTTACCTATGCGTGTGTGCGTGTGTGGGTGTAATTGCGGTTATACTGTATCTAATCTTGTATAACCTCTTTTATGTTTATTAATATATCATGAACATTCTACACACATTACATATATACTTAAGTATTCATAATAATGTTTTCTATTGATAGCATAATATTGTATAATAATATATAGTACTTATTTAACCAATACCCTATTTTTGGAATTAGCTTTATCTTTAATGTCTGCAATTATAAACAATATTGCATTTAGCATCTTGCCTATCTCTGTGTTCTTAAAATAAATTTCCAGAAACATAATTGTCAGGTTAAAAGGATATAATCTGTTTAAAGGATTTTGATGCATATTCCTATATTACCGTTTAAATATATATTTAGGTTGACACTCAAACTATGTATAGTACTCAACTGGTGTTGGTACTCTACACTGTAATCTCTGGCCTACCCTAGAGACAGTTTTTATGCCCAGGTTCTTGCATCTCTCTGCCCAAGGCTATCTCTTGCCTCAGAATCCTGCTCAGCCCACTGGTGGAGCAGGCAGGAAGCGTGTAGAGGGTACCATCTCAAGAATTTCTCTCCATCATTAAAGGGGCAGGAGTTTGTACATAAGTGCCCTAGATTTCTTACTTCCCTGTAGGACAACTTTGAGTTGTGTTCCACACAGTCTCTTGAAGGTCCTCAGCAGGATTCAGCCCCAGTTACCAACAGAAAACTACTCATTGGCTTTTCCTATATTGGCTTTATTCCCTTCGCCGTCTCACTTGCTCACTCCTTCATAGTCCTTCCTGGGATCACCTCCCAAATCAACTACTTGTATCCAAATCCCTGTCCCAGAGTCTGCCCTTAAGGAAACCCAAACTAGAATAATCTTCCATTTTCTCTTACTTCTAGTTTCAGGATAATTTTGAGACTGGAGAAAGATTAAGATAAGATTGATAACAACTCTAAAATATATGTAAAGACTTAACTGTAAAATTTCAGAGAACTATGTGATGATAGGGAAGGGAGAGGGACTTAAGACAATAAACAGGATAACAACATAATCTTACTTAATCTGACCTTGAACAAAAATTGCCTTCTATTTTCAATGCAAAAATTAAATTCAGATGTTTATATCATAAATATCGATTGATTAGAAAATGCAAAATGTAACAATTTGAATATCTAGACAATATGGTGAAAAGTCTCAGTGCTTTTTCCTTGTTTTGGAGAGGGATTAAGAGTTTCTGATTCAAAGAGGAGGTATCTTGCTTATATTCAGCAAACCTACTTCTTTATAATATGAGTAATTCCTAGATGACTAATATACTGTGAATGGGGGAAGAGTTGCAGGGAAAGAAAGTGGGAAGGACTGAAGATGCACCTTGACCAGGTACGTTTATATGATAACCTGGATAGAAATGAGAGGCACTGTTTGTTGGTCAGGAGGAAAGGACACACAACAGAACATCAGAATCTGATCATTAATGCTGTCCAAAGAGTGCTCTGCAATGATGGAAATGTTCTATATCTGCGCAGTCCAATGCAGTAGCCACTTACAACATGTGGCTACTGAGCATTTGAAATGTAGCTAGTGCAACTAAGGAAATAAAATTTTAATTAATTTAAATTTAAATAGCCACATTTCGCTAGCAGCTACCCTCTTGGACAGTGCAAATCTAGGCTCTACACTGATTGCATCACACTATAGTAACTCTCCAAAAGTTAAATTTCGGGTATGAACTTAATTATAATCAACTACTTGAAGGAAAAAAAAATAGTGCCTTTTGTAAGTCCTAGTCTACAAAGGGCTACTTTAAATTCTTATATTGTTGGGGGGGGAGGAGCCAAAATGGGGAGTCAATCAAAGAAAGACATTAATAATATCAAGTATTTACATAATGCTATTTATTAGCTACTCTTCTAAGCACTTGATGTCTTTTAACTAGTTTAAAACTCATCACAATAGTATCAAAAAAGGATACTTAGGAATAAATGTAACCAAGGAGGTGAAAGAGCTGTACAATGAAAATTGAAAGACATTGATGAAAATAATTGAAGAAGACACAAATAAATGGAAAGGTATCCTGTACTCATGAATCAGAAGAATTAATATTCTTAAAATACACATACTACCTAAAGCCATCTATAAACTCAGTGCAGTCTCTATCAAAATTCCAATGGTATTTTTCATGGAAATAGAAAAAACAATCCTAAAATTTGTGTAGGACTACAAAAGACCCCCAAAAGCCAAAGCAATCCTGAGAGAGAACAAAGCTGGAGGCATCACAATGTCTGATTTCAAACTATATTACAAAACTATGTAATCAAAACAGTATGGTACTGGCATAAAAATAGACACATAGACCAGGGGAACAGAACTGAGAGCCCAGAAATAAACCCACACACATATGGTCAACTCATCTTTGACAAGGGAGCCAAGAAGACTCAATGGGGAAAGGGTAGTCTCTTCAATAATGGTGCTGGCAAAACTGGATACCCACATGCAGAAGAATGAAGTTGGTCCCCTATCTTATACAACACACAAAAAATTCCCTCAAAATGAATTAAAAAGACTTAAATGTAAGACCGCAAACTGTAAAACACTAGGAGAAAACATAGGGGGAAAAGCTCCTTGACATTCATCTTAGCAACAGTTTTTTGGATATGACACCAAAAGCACAAGCAACAAAAGCAAAAATAAACATGTAGGACTGCATCAAACTAAAAAGCTTCTGCACAGTAAAAGAAACAATCAGCAAAATAAAAAGTCAACCTAGAGAATGGGAGAAAATACTTGCAAATTATCTGATCAGGAGTTAACGTCTAAAATATATAAGGAACTCATACAATTCATAGCAAAAAACCAATCTGATTCAAAAATGAGCAAAGGACTTGAATACAAATTTTTCCAAAGATGACATGCACATGGCCAATGGATACATGAAAAGCTGTTCCACATAGCTAATCTTCAGCGAAATTCAAATCAAAACCACAATGAGATATCATCTCACATCTGTTAGAATGGCTATCATCAAAAAGATAAAAGGTAAGTGTTGGGAGGTTGTGGAGTAAAGGGAACCTTGATATACTGTTGGTGGAAATGTAAATTGGTACAGCCCCTATGAGAAACAGTATGGAGGTTTGACAAATAATTAAAAATAGAAGTGTTATATTATTCAGCAATTCCACTTCTGCATATACATCCGAAGGAAATGACAACAGCATCTTGAAGAGATATCTGCACTCCCAAGTTCATTGCAGTATTGTTCACAATAGTCAACAAGCTAAGTGTCCATCAACAGATGAATGGATAAAGAAAATGTGGTATGCATGTATGTATAATATATATATAATATATATAAATACATACCACACTTTATAGTATATATTATATTACATATAATATATTATATATTTTACACAGTGGAATATTTTTCCACAATAAAAAAGAAGGAAATTCTGCCTTTTCCAACAACATGGATGGATCTGGAAGTCATTAAGCCAAGTGAAATAAGTCAGACAGAGAAAGACAAATATTGGATGTTCTCACTTATATGCAGAATCTAAAAAAGCCAAACTCATAGAAATAGAGAGTAGAATGGTGGTTGCTAGGGGCTGAGGGTTGGGTGAAATGAGGAGAAACAAACTCCCAGCTATAAGAAAAGTAAGCTCTAGGGATCTAATGCACAGCATGGTGACTATAATTAACAATACAGTATTATATACTTGAAAATTGTTAAGAGAGTAGATCTCAAGTGTTATCACCACACCAAAAAAATGTTAATTATGTGAGGAGATGGAGGTGTCAAGTAACCTTTTTGTGGTAATCATTCTGCATTATATAAGTGTATCAAATCATCACATTGTACAACTTAAACTTACATATGTTATATGTCAAATAGGTCAATAAAGCTGGAAAAAACAAAAACTTATCACAGCCTTATGAAGTATACACTATTATTATCTCCATTTTACGGTTAAAGAAACTGAGGCATAGAGAGGTTAAGTGATTTGCCCACATAGCTAAGAAATTGCAGAACTGGGAATTAAACCAGAGACTGTGCTCTTAAACACTATACTACCCTGGCACTTAGGATTGCAGAGTTATTAGAGAGGACTCTTTCCAGTCATCCAACATATACTAAAAAAGCAATGCTAAGTCATATGTCTTGTCACAAGAAAAGGAAGTATTCATGAGTCTTTTCTGGTGAAAAATTCTGGGAAACACTGGGTACCTTGATATTCTAAATAGACCAGTTCTGCCTAAAAATATTCTCCAGCATCAAATGTGAAAAAGTCTTTCTTTCTGATCCGAAGTGATGTGTTCCTGGATGAATGATATCTATTTTTATTACTCTGGCTGGAAAAAAAAGATAACTTAGACATGAAGTTCTCTCTCTGATCTTTGCTCTGTTCCTCTATCACACATTTTTTTTGTTTGAACTTTCATTGAACGAATGCAGAATTAGCAATGGAAATCCACAAAGAGATTCATAAAGAGGAAAATGTTACGTTTCTTGGTGGGGGTAAGAGGATGGTGAGGTGGTAAGTAAAGGATATCTCAATTTAAAAGACAATAACAATGTCAAAGATGGAATAGCACCTGAGCAAAACTGAAATATATTAGTTCAATCTGAACATCTCATTGTTGAGCAAATTATGAATTTTAATGTTTGGACTCGGGCAATATTTGGCTAAACAAGGTCAAGAGGGAGGAAAATTCTTTCACATAAGTGTAACAGACTACTTGGATATAGATACTCAGGCAATCCTACTGACTAGCTGTATTTTCAAGCCTGAAGTAGGGTTATGCAGTTATTAGGCACATAATGGTTCTATTTCAAAATATTAATTTTGTTAGAATTCACATTTTCCAAACATTGAAAATATGCTTAGTATATGACAGATTTTCAAGCAGTCACTGAGCTTGACACTAGCAGCAGAAGATAGTCTTCATGCTAGACTTTAATCTCTAGACCAAGCTTTCCAAGAATAATGATTGTACCTACTTTTGGAATATAATGTTAGACTTGTTTTCACAGTTGAGCATTTGTTGGTTATGGAAAGAAAACTCATGGGACTACTGAGACCATAGATTTTCTTCAGGGTCTCAGTGTTTGAGATTATTTACCAACATATACCAACTTCATTACTGAAAAAATATACAGCAAACCAATTTCCAGTTTTTTGATGAAGAAAGATGCTTGACAAGAAGAAAGGGTAAGAAGAGGAAAAGAAATAGTAGAATAACATGGCTGGAGTTTAGAGTTTGAGTGGGAGTGTGTGCCTAGAGCTGATACTGGAGACACAGGCTGAGATCATGTCATGGAAGTCTTTGTGGTCCATATTAAAAGGTTTTATCCTTTTGGGGGCCGGCCCAGTGGTGCAGTGGTTAAGTGCTCATGTTCCACTTCGACGGCCCGGGGTTTACCAGTTCAGATCCCGGGTGCGGGCGTGGCACTGCTTGGCAAGCCATGCTGTGGTAGGCGTCCCACGTATAAAGTAGAGGAAGATGGGCATGGATGTTAGCTCAGGGCCAGTCTTCCTCAGCAAAAAGAGGAGGATTGGCAGCAGATGTTAGCTCAGGGCTAATCTTCCTCAAAAAAAATAAAAATAAAAATAAAAATAAATAAATAAAAGGTTTTATCCTTTATCTTGAAGATGGAGGAAATACATCACAGTTGAAACTGAATAGAATTTACTTACATTTGCAGTTTAGAATATAATTCTTGCAGAAATGTGGAGCAAAATTTTCAAGAGCTTGAAGATCTTATTCAGGGAAATGAATTAAGAAAGTTTTGTAAATGAGATTTGTTTAAATAGAGTCCTTCTATTAAACTACTAAAATTGAAAACCACTTTCTTAAATGAATATGTTTGGGTCCAGAGGATACACTTGAGTGCAATTTCTAAATAATCTTTACTATCAAACTAGTTTTTGACATGGAAGAATCACTTCCTCTAAGTAGATGCAATATATAGAATTTTGATCTAATTGATAAATTAGGTAACAGTTGACTTTAGAAAAACCTAAAAAGTGTCAAATATAAGAAACATTTAAATTGAGATTACCTGTGTTTGCTGTACCTACCATGAAAGCAAAAATGCTTCCCAGGTATATAAGACACCGAAAGAGCCCCAATATTAAAGGAACATACCAATTTTCCCTCAGCCTCTTCATTTAGGGTTACATAAGGCATTTCTGTGCAAAGCTGCCGGTCCCCATGAATAAGGATTAAGAAGGTGATTTATAAGGGTTAAAAGAAAATAAACTCTGTATTAGATAAGAGAATAGTGAAAAGCTCCGAGGAACAGTGTATGGCTGATCAAAATGGATTCTGAAAAAAAAATTACAAAAATATCACAATATTCAGGGCCAAGTTAATATATCTCAATCCATGTCAGTGAGAAAGTAGGACAAGAGAAAAAGGACTCTGGCTAGTCACAGGAGGTGGTCTAGATGGGGAGATTTGGTGCAAAGAGTGAGCAATAAATAGGAGGGGAAACTTTTAAAAATATATATTATTCAACTTTCAGGCTGTTTTATTTTTGTCAAATTGAGGGCAGGCCATAACCCTTCCCACCTACTACAGTCCAGATAAGAACAGGTAAAGCAGTGAAACACAGAGGACAAGCAGCAGACAGGAAATATAGAGAAGGAAGAGCCCTTCCTGGGGTAACAAACAATAAATGTCCTGTCAAGGAACAATGGAAGATCCAGCAGTGAATGAAGGATCTGTGGATTAGGAAATTTAGAGCAGCAGTAGCCGGAGCTATAGCAAAACAGTTGAAGATGATGTATTAAAGAGTAAGCGTTAAGAAAAATTGGATTTGGATATTGAGAACCTTTTCAGTTAGTACAAAAACCTGATAAAAGGAAGTGGCAATCCGATGCAGACCAGTGCAGACACTGGAATGGCAAAGAAATCTGTATAACACTAGATCAGAGATATTTCCCTTTAACCACTTCTTTAAGGGGTTCACCAAGAGCTTACTGGCAATGATTTAAAGGGAATATCCTAACGAAAAGATGTACTATCTGTAGTTTGTGATGTATCTTCATATAATCCTATGGATATGTTCATTATACACATACGCACACTCTCCAACCGCCTCCCCCACTACACACACACTACTTTGAGTCAATTGTTTCATGGACTGTCTCATTCTAATTCTATAGTGTGGACAGTATCATTTTTAACTAATTCTCCCTGGTCATACATTAAAAGAATATGACTAGGAGCTGTCAAAGGTAAATATTCGAACTAAATGACTTCACTGGCCACTGCCTTCAAGATTCTGTTGGTCAGAGAGGGCATACAAGGTAAGCAGCAAGTCTTCAGTGGATTGATCTTCCCCCAGTGCCTGGAATAGTGCCTGCCACCTGGTAAGTTCCCAAGATAATTTTTGGATAATTGAATGAATCTGTTAATGAATGGTACTTTAATAAAGCTTATTCTTGGCCAATCATGCCATGTAAGTTATTTATTCATGGCACATTACAACCAGCCCTTCGGGAGAGTCCCAGAGAATATTTTATTCTTCAATTAAATAAAACTTCATTATTTTCTATCTACTTAAAATAAGAGACATGCCAGCATTCAAGTTCTACAAATCATATAAACCCGATTGAATGCCTGATCTGAACTTTTACCATAATGCTCTTTGCCATGGAAAATGGATTTCCTTCTGCTTACCATGAAACATCACAAAAGTCAAAACCCTTGAAATCTCCTTCAGCAGGAATTCTTCATCAGGATTTCAGGATCTTATAGTGACAATATAATGCAAGAATGGAAAATAGCTTCCAAAGGGAATAATGATGCTTTAAATTGCATCAAGAAAATACTGTGTTAAAAATAAGGGCGTCATGGTCCTATTCTACTCTGTATTTAATACTGTCTCCACTTTTCGTCAATAATCCTTAAATGGAAAAATAACAAACTGGAGTTCACGGAGAAAATGTGACCAGGATGTCAAGGAGACTTTAAATTTTGTCACATATGGAAAACTTAGAGGAACTCATGATTTGCTCCCCCTCCCACAAAATGTTTCCAAACTAAGTTTTCCAAATTTCAGTAAAATGAATTTTAGCATTCATAGAAATGCTAAAAGCCTAAGAATCAATTACAATCTTCTTCCTTCTTTCAACTCTGAATTAAACATCAATACTAATACCAATTATAATGTTAATGCTAGTGCAATTATTGCTAATAGTTGCTAACATTTACTGAGTATTTATGTTCTATCAGGCACTATGCTAGGAGCTTTATATGTGTTCTCTTGCTTAATTTTCACAACAATTATACTTTCCATCTTTCAGATGATGATTTTAAGACCTAGAGCTATTAATACAGTTGCACATAGTCATAAATGGTAGAGTCAGTATTTAAATCCAAGTTTATCAGATTTCACAACTTGAACGAAGTTCTGTCACGTCAATCTCCAAAAATATCTTAGCTTTGCCCACTTATGCCCTTCTCCACTGCTGCTAATCTTGTCAAAACTAGCATCATCTCTTACCTATGCTACTGCAGTAGTATCTTAGTTGAGGTTGTGTTAAGTGTGTACATACATTATATCAATGAATCTTGTCCACAGGTCTGTGAGATTAGCATTGTATTATCCAAAAGTGAAGAAATTTAAATGAGAAAGCTTAAGTAAGATGCCCACAGTAACACAACTATTAAACAGAAGAAAGAATTGAATCTGCCATATAATACTCAATGACTTAAATTCACTTTGAAGAGTGTCAACTGGATTAGTAGAGTGGAATGAAAATAATTCACAGACTCTTTCCCCCTCCAACATTTAATAAAATTGATTAAAATAATAGTAAACCCCAGCAAAAAAAAATAGTTATTACTTCCAATCAAAGAAAGAAATGAACATGACTTAAAGCACTAAGCTTCAAAAACTGATAACCAAGGGAAAAGGCAGTTTCTGTTGGGGCGGTACTGAAAGTTTCCTGATCAGAGTCCTACTCCTGAGCTAGACAGATGAGTTGGTAAAGTCGTAGAAATGTTCACAAATACCCCAGATCTGAGAGAGAAGCGAACTTTGTAGATGTTGTTATCTTCTTACTCTTCTGACTGGGGATGAACGATGAAATAAATAAAGTGTTAAATAGAATTAAAACCTCTTTCTAAAAGAAGTAAAGTTTCCAGGATTTACACAATTAAGGAAGTAATTTGAAGCCTAACCGTACCCTCCGTAGAAACAGGACACAATCCCAACTGGAGAGAACTAACCCTGACTCAAGAAAGTGAAGGAATTCTCAAGAGAGAGGAAGAGAATAAATATCATACTTTCTAATAAAGACTGCACAGAGCCTCACCTGAATTTTCCTGTTTTCCAAGACACCACACTTCTTCAATATCTAGTCTCAAATGGATGCTCAGATATTGTGAAAAGAGTCAGGAAAAGTAAAAATAGAAGTCTACACCACATGTCTATACATGGGCAAGATGAATAAAAAGGCAAATCGCCACATATGTAAACATATAAGAACAAACATATTATTAAGTGAAAGAAGCCAATCTGAAAATGCTGCATACTGTATGATTTCAACTATATAGTATCCTGGAAAAGGTAAAACTATGAAAGTAGTAAAAAGATCAGTGGTTGCCAGGAGTTAGGGAAGAGTGAGATGATAGGCAGAGCACAGATGATTTTTAGGGCAGTGAAACTATCCTGTATGATACTCTAATGGTGGATACATGTCATATACATTTGTCCAAACTCATAGAATGCACAATACCAAGAATGAACCCTAATGTAAACTGTATTTTGGGTGATAATGCTGTGTCAATGTAGGTTCATTGATTGTAAAACATACACATGTGTGTGTGCATGCGCATATGTGGGTGTAGGCTACAAGGGAAATATCTCTACTTTTTGCTCAATTTTGTTGTGAATCTAAGATTTCTGTAAAAAATAAAGTCTACTTAAAAATGAATGAGATAAAACGACAAATGTAGTAAACATGAGTATTTAATAATATAAGAAAATTTCTCTGAATTGTGGAAACAATTGAATCTAGATTAAAGGTGCAAGAAATGTTCTAGGGAAGTACAAATGATCGTACCCTTGTAAAAGTACTGAACTCCAACTATAAATAAAGAATTCTCAAGTATCCAGCAGAAGCACCTCAACTACACGGAGGAAAACATACTATTCTCAGATTTTGCCACAACAATCTTTACCAGCAGGAGACAATGGGGTCACGGACACACATTTTTAGGGAAAAAAATTATATCCCAAGAACATTATAATAAGTCAAAAAGCTTTACAAGTATAAATGCAACAAGAAATATCTATGGAAGATAGTACTCTAAGCCCTTCTTTAAAGAACTAGTTGACAATAAAATCCAGACAATTAAGAGATTACTCAGAACAAAGAATTCAGTAATGGTCATGGCAAAAGTCTGGTGATGAGTATTGCATTCATGTGAGCATAGAATAATACTAAGCAGATGCAAATATTAATGGTACTGAACAGAATGAAATTGTTAAAAGCTGTAATGAAATAAAAAAATTAAACTAAAAACAAATCAGAAAATGGGGGTGCAGTAGGAAGAAATATGAGAGACCAAATTATCTATTTTTTATGCTATAAATTTAACAAACTCTGCCTAAAATTTAACCATATACTTCAATGAAAAATCATACTTCTAACCCCTTAATACTATTCAAGTTTATTAAATCTACAAAGAGTTCACTTAGAAAATAAGCCATATTGTAATGAGGAAGGATTCATCTGAATTTCTTCAGTTTTTCTTCTGTTCAAGAAAAATAAATTTAAATACTTTATTCTAAAATCACATTTGTAGCATAATCTCATTTTATAAAATACTTTTTGGTGGTTTGCACTGTGTCAATTTGGCTAAGCTGGATATATATTTCCCAGAATTCCCTTCCCTGTATGGTCTGGGTTCTGGTTGTCCAAACAATGAATTTGCACATGATTTGCAAGACAGAAGTGATTCAGAAGTCATTATTCTCTGAAGGTCATTGTGATTATATGTAGTTATAGAGACAAGGATTCTGGCTTGTTTCTGGGTTGTCCTTGATCTCTGTGCCGCATCCAGTCTTTCCTGTTGACCAATAGCAACCCTGAAGTCACCATCAGAGATTTGGTGGCAGACGACTTGATCAGAAGCTACACACAGACACAGCTTCCCACTTAACTGGACATGGTTGGCTCTTCAGATTGGTTGGTTGTGCCTTCACTTCCACAGCTGCTCCCACAACTGTGCAAGGTCTAATTCCTATAATAAAACTTTTACTCCATAACTCCATAGAAATTCTGGTTCTTTAATTGAAAGCTTCCTGGTTTTCTTTCTGCTATGTGCATACAAAGATATCTAGATTGATATTTTCCTAAAATTAATGATGGTTATTTCTGAATAGCTTAATTTTTGTGATTTTAAAGTATTTTTGTTCTTTTATACATTTTTTTTTTTGCTTTATTCTCAAGAACAGTGTACCACCTAGCCTGGCTCTTTCTGGGAAGAGCACTACTCAACAGAAAATGTGTGGAATCTCTTCTCTCCATCAAACATTATCTATCTCTGTTCTATTTTCTCAGGACTTTTTTCAGGGATTAGGTAGCTAATTCCTACTAAAATGTAATAATTATAGGCCTAACATGTTATTCCTTCCAGATAACATGTTTGTAATTAGTGTAAACTAATTTTCCACATCTTAACCCTAAGACAAACTGGATGGGATTCCAGATAAGCTAGTTGGCACGTATTTCATTTATGAAAGCCCTTGCTTATGAATTAAAAACAAAGCAGTTCCTCCCTAAATTCTGAGGAGGATGCATTGTCATCAGTAACCTACTATGATGAATTTTTAGTTGAGAATTGAACGAAGTGTAACAATGTAACTGGTTTTCAGAAATTGCAGATTTTAGAATTTTGCTATGATGATTTTGAGAGGCAAAGAATATAAACTGACCAGTTTCTAGAAAGATGCTTGTCATAGTAGGTGCTCAATAAATATTTGCTGACTTCATAGATGAAACTAGTCAGAAGTTAGGCATTCAAAAATTTTTAACTGTATATACCTCAGAGTTAGCATTTCCTAAACTGTAAGCATGAAAGAGGTGCTTTGCCCCAAACAAGATAAAATGTTAAGTTCAAAAATATAAAACTTTCAGTTAAACACAGTTTTAACAGATAGTTTTAGTTGCAGGGATTCTCAGTATTTCTAAGGTAGAGTTCCTAAATTTGGTGACAATGAAGTAGAGAGGTTTTGTTTTTACATTTGTTTCAGTTATTTTCCTAAGGGCCTACAAAATCTTGAACAAGTAGTAGTTCACAGGGCAAAATTTAGCAGGTGAGTGATATGCTCCTTGTTTATCTTGGTAGATTGCTATGTTTGTGGGTACTTCAGTTGTGATGTAGACACTGCAAGTTGGAGCTACTGTTTTGCAAATATAGAGTACACGTAAGTGCACGTGGATAGAACTGACATTCAATTATTTATTGCTTTACCTTCTTTCTGTTTCTATTACAATTCCTCAATCTCAGTTTTAGATGTTAAGGGATATTTCACAAAGATAACAATGGAATACACGATAGAAAGAACGGAGACATCTATCTCACTTTATGTAGAGTGAAATTGCACTTCACTTTTTTTGTCTTAAACTAACAATAAACATAGATATCATTTTTAATAGAAGCTAGAAATGTTTTTTGCCTGCTCAAGAGGTATGAAAGCAAGAGGGTTATATATTGTTCTTCATAGAACAAATCTGACATTTTAATAAACACCTCTTGCTTCTTAGTTTTCAATGAAGTTCTTTGCAGTGAGAGCAAAGATCATTTCACCAGAATACAAGTACACGTCAGCTACATTCCTATTTGCTCAACACAAATATATTCATACTTTCAATATACAAATAGTTAGGTTTCATTCCTTTCCCTGTACAAAATTTATCAAGGAATTGGTAGCATCAGTAAATTAAGCTATAAATGGTAAATGAAATGATTTATTCTTACAATCCATTTTATAGAATTATATGAAAGCATTTGACCACATCACACCATTAAACCATTTGCTTTGGAAGCTAGCTCTGATGTTGACATTATTTGTGTCTTAAAATAAATTGAGTTTTTCTCTCTTTGCATATAATTATTAATATCACAGAGATATCTTTCCTCTTAGGGAAAAATAAAATAGCATTATTAATGACTAACTTAGGCATAAATTCTGAATTTTTATGTTTTTTATACTTTTAGAGTAAAAATAAAGTTGAAATATTACAAGAGACTTTATTATGCAATCATTTCAAATGTCTAACTTTAATTTTTGTGACCTGGTCACAGAAATTGTTTCCAAAAATAAATCAACTGATTACCATATTCACCAAACTTAACCAAAAATCTGTTTATGGAAGTGTTTTGGGGTTAAATAGTGAACTATCACGGTCTGAAATTGTCTACTGAGATGATAGGGTGAAGTGAAATGAGCACCTTACTTAAGAGCTGAATGACTAAGTTGCAAATTATCACTAACTAGTTAGTGACTTTTAAAAAGGCACTAAACCTTTAGGGTATTCATTTTACTTATTTGTAAAATTAAGGTTTCAATTTATTATTAGCTCTAAGATCCCACTCAATTGTAATATGATTCAGTTAAAGTTTACCTTTTTTTTTATTTTTATTTTTTTATTTTTTTTTAAAGATTGGCACCTGGGCTAACAACTGTTGCCAATCTTTTTTTTTTTCTGTTTTATCACCCCAAACTCCCCATGTACACAGCTGTATATCTTAGTTGCACATCCTTCTAGTTGTGGGATATGGGATGCCGCCTCAACATGGCCTGACGAGCAGTGCCATGTCCACGCACAAGATCCGAACCCTGGGCCACCGCAGCGGAGTGCACGAATTTAACCACTTAAAGCTTACTTTTTAAAACAGCAAAATTTTTTTGTGCATTCTATGGGTTTGGACAAATGTATAATGATATATATTCATCACGATAATATCATATAGAATATTTTCTCCGCCCTAAAAAGAATCCTCTGTGCTCTGCCTATTCATCTCTCTCCAAGCCCCCATCCTTGGCAACCACTGATCTTTTTACTGTTTCCATAGTTTTGCCTTTTCCAGAATGTCATACTGAAGGACATCTTGCTTGCTTGCAAGTTTGGGCAATTAAGAATAAAGCTGCTGTAAACATACGTGTATGGGTTTTTGTATGGGTGTAAGTTTTCAATTTATTTGGGTAAATATCAAGGAGTGCAATTACTAGATCCTACAGTAAGGGTATGTTTAGTTTCATAAGAAACTGTGCAACTGTCTTCCAGAGTGGCTGTACCACTTTGAATTCCCACCAGCAATGAATGAGAGTTCTTGCTACTCCATATCCTCCCAGTATTTAGGGTTGTCAGTGTTTCGGATTTTGGCCATCTAATAGATTGTAGTGGTATCTCATTTTTGTCTTAATTTGAAATTCCCTAATGACATATGATGTTAAATATGTTTTCATATGCTTACTTGCCATCTGTATATCTTTTTTGGTGAGATGTCTGCTCAGGTCTTTGGCTAATTTTTTAACTGGATTGTTCATTTTCTTACTGTTGAGTTTTAAGACTTATTTGTATATTGTGGTTAACAGTTCTTTATTAGATGTGTCTTTTGCAAATATTTTCTCCCAGTCTATGACTTGTCTTTTCATTCTCTTGATATTGTCTTTTACAGAGCCAAAGTTCTTAATTTTAATGAAGTCTAGTTTGTCATTTCTTTTTTTCATGGATCATGCCTTTGACATTATATGTAGAAAGTCATTGTTACATCCAAGATTATCTAGGTTTTCTCCTTTGTTTTCTTCTAGGAGTTTTATAGTTTTACATTTTACATGTAGGCCTGTGATTCATTTTTAATTAATTTTTGTGAAGGATGTAAGGTCTGTGTCTAGATTCATTTTTTTTTCCATGTGGATTTCCAGTTGTTCCACCACCACTTGTTGAAAAGACCATCTTTGCTCCATTGTATTGTTTTTGTTTCTTTGTCAAAGATCAGTTGACTATTATCGTGGGTCTATTTCTAGGCTTTCTATTCTGTTTCATTGATCTATTTATCTTTCATTCATCAATACCACACTGTCTTGATTACTGTAGCTTTATAATAAATCTTGAATCAAGTACTGTTAGTCCTCCAACTTTGTTGTTGTTCTTCAATATTGTGTTGGCTATTCTGGTTCTTTAGCCTTTCCATATAAACTTTAGAATCGGTTTGTCTACATCCACAAAATAACTTGCTAGGATTTTGATTGGAATTGCATTCAATCTAAAGATCAATTTGGGAAAAACTGACATCTTGAAAATATTGAGTTTTCCTATCCATGAACATGGGATATCTCTCCATTTACATAGTTCTTTGATATCTTTCATCAGAGTTTTGCAGTTTTCTTCATATAGATCTTGTACATATTTTCTTATATTTATTCCTTTCATTTTTGGGGTGCCAATGTAATGGTAATATGTTTTCAATTTCAAATTTCACTTGTTCATTGCTGGTATATAGAAAAGCAATTGGCTTTTGTATATTAACCTTGTATCCTGCAACCTTGCTACAGTCACTTCTTAGTTCCAAAAGTTTTATTGTTGATTCTTTCATATTTTCTACAGAGATGATCATGTCACCTGTGAACGCCTTTACCCATTTTTAAATTGCATCATTTGTATTTTTATTGATTAGTTGTAAGAACTACTTATATATTATGTCTACTAGACCTTTATTAGACATGATTTGCAAATATATTCTTCCATTCTGTGGGCTGTCTTTTCACTTTCTTGATAGCATCCTTTGAAGCACAAAAGTATTTAATTTAATTAAGTTCAGTTTATCTTTTTTCCCCTTTTGTTGCTTATGATTTTTGGTGTCATATCTAAGAAATCATTGCCTAATCCGAGGTCACAGGTTTTATAACTATGTTTCTTTCTAAGAGTTTAGTAGTTTGAGCTTTTATATTTGGGTTTTTGGTCCATTTTGAGTTGATTTTTGTGGGTAGTGCGAGATAGGGATAAAGCTTTATTCTTTTGCGTGTCATTATCCAGTTCTACAAGCACCATTTGTTGAAAAGACCACTTGTTCCCCATTGAATTGTCCTGGGAGCCTTTAAAAATCAATTGATCATAATTATATGGGTTTATTTATTGACTCAATTCTATTCCCTTGACCTAAATGTCTATCCTTATTCCAGTACCACATAGCCTTGATTATTACAGATTTGTAGCAAGTTTTGAAATTGGGAACTGAGAGTGCTCCAAATGTGTTATTCTTTTTAAGATTGTTTTGAATGAGTCCCTTGCATTTATATAAGAATTGTAGGATCAGCTTGTCAATTCCTGAAAAATGCAGATGAAATTTTGGTAGGGATTGCATTGAATCTGTAGGTCAACTTTGAGAGTATTGCCACTGTAAAAATATTGTCTCCTAATGTATGAACTTTGGAGGTCTTTTCATTTATTTAGGTTTTATGTAATTTATTTCAACCATGTTTTATAGTTTTCAGATTATGAATTTTGTACTTATTTTAATAAATTTATTCCTAAGTATTTTATTAATTTAATGCTGCTGAAAGTAAAATTATTTTCATAATTTCATTTTGGATTGTTCATTGTAAGCATATGGAACTAAAATTTATTTTTGTATATTGATGTTTTATCCTAGAACCATGCTGAACTTATTTATTAGCTCTAATAGGTTTTTTATTCTTTAAGATTTTCTATATACAAGATCAAATCATCTGCAAACAGAGATAGTTTTACTCTTTCCTTTACAATTTCAATGTCTTTAATTTTCTTTCCTAATGGCACTGATTAGAGCAACCTTCAGTACAATGTTAAATAGAAATAGCAAGAGTGAACATCCTTGTCTTGTTCCTCATCTTAGCTTTTTGTCTTTTACCATTAAGTATGTTAGCTGTGGGTTTTTCATAGATGCCCTTTATCAGGTTGAGGGAGTTCCCTTCTATTTCTGCTTTGTTGAATACTTTTATCAGGAGATAAATAATATATAAGCAGTTCTTACAACTAATCAATAAAAAAAACAAATAATGCAATTTAAAAAGGGGTAAAGATGTTCATAGGTGACATGATCATCTATGCAGAAAATATGAAAGAATCAACAATAAAACTTTTATCTCAGAGAGGTTATGTCAATGCTTTTTCTGCTTCTACTGAGATGGTAATCTGGTTTTTGTCCTTTATTGTATTAATATGGTGTATTATATTGATTTTCATATGCTGAACCAAGCTTGCATTCCTGGGATAAATCCCACTTGTTTCTGGTGTACAATTTTTTTTATATATTGCTGGATTTAGTTTGTTAGTATTTTGCTGTGAAATTTTTAATCTATATTCTTAAGAGAATCTTTTCATGTGATATCTTTGGTTTTGGTATCAGAATAATACTGGCTTCATAAAACAAGTTGGCAAGTGCTCTCTCCTCTTCTATTTTTTGGAAGAGTTTGCCAAGGATTGGTGTTAATTCTTGTAGAACTCTAGTCCTGGACATTTCTTTGTGGGAAATTTTTGATTACTAAGTCAATTTCTTTGTTATAGGACTATTCAGATTTTCCTTTTCTTCTTGAATCAGATTCAGTTGTTTGTCTCTTTCTAGGAATTTTTTCCCCAAATTTCACCTGCAGTATCTATGAAATGGGATTATGTCCTCTCTGTTGAGGTCCCCAAAATTTGCTAAAGTCTCCTGCCTGACAGAAATTGACCTTGTTCTGCACCTATGAGACTGAGACCCTAATAACCCAGGTACAAACCAGTTTTTTTGGGAGGACTTTGTAAACAGTGGCTCCACATATAAAGTCAATTCTTGTTATTCAGTGGGCTTTCCATCCTTTGTCAAATTAGTATCATTTTAAAATGTCACACCCAAGGTATGGTACGGTCTTGATTGGACAATTGACATATCCAATTACATTTTGGTAAAAATGAGGGCAAATTCTATTTGAGCCTATGTAAATAATTATATTTTCATGAAAAGTAAGAAGTCTCAGTAAAAATGTTCTTTGAATTGGGAGGGGGCTTCAATGAGACTCAAATACCTTTAAAGGTATTTTCAGTTTTACAAGGTCATAATCTACTAAATTTAGAGTTAAGAGTAGCTTAAGAAAAAAAAGCTTCTTCATATATCAGAAAAAAAAAATAGAACAATTCAAAATGATATCAACATCATTCTAAACAATCCTGTGTCATTAGTTTTTCTGATTCTGATCAGCAGTCTGCATTCATGAAATACGTCTGCCTGCAGACTAAAAAGACTTCTGGAATTCTTAAGAGTCCATACTAGTACAGCTTGAAAGTTGTCTAAGCATTATCAGCAAGAAGTCTTCCCCAAGAGTCTATTCCCTGAAGTATCAGTAGTTCATGGTATATGGTAAAGTCCTTCCCACAAGGCCCTGAGACTGTTTCGTTTTTTGTTGGTTTTTTTTTTTGTCTTTTTGGTTTTTTTTAACAAATTTTAGCCTAAAGCTTACAGCAAAGCCTTCATGGAAGCATCAGGGTGAAGGATAAAACTGCTCAATAAGACTGAATGGATGTGGTTAATTTATCACTTTAACCAATAGGATAAGAATATAGGAGAATAAAATCCTCTATGGGAGTGCAATAAATAACTATTTCATGAAGGTTCAATCAAGGATTCCTCTGAAGGTAATATCATATTGTGGACTATGAAGGCACTGACAAACCTCCAAGGCATTGCCGTAAAGCTTATAATATCTGAAATATTTATATTAATAAAAAGTTACTTATGCAAACTTAACCTTGGGAAGGGTGAGCATCTCTTCTGATTTGGAAATTCTTCCCATGAAACTTTTACAATAATGTTGAGCTAATTAAGAAATACAGAACTATCAAAAAAACCTAATTTTTTCTGGCATCCGTTTTTGATAAGGTGAAATAGTGAATCTTTGTGCTTTTCCAGGCACTATCTTGGAAATCTCAGATAGTTTTAGGTGTTAAAGCTATTCTAAAAATTTTATTTACTTTTTAATGTAGGTTTCGATCTTGAGAAGGCATAATTGATTGAGATTTTAGAGGAGATTTGGTCACTTTATTAAGATAGAGTCATGAGTTCCTGAGAAGCAATGCCTGTTAATGAAAGAGGCAAAATATAAATAAAGAAAGAAAGAAAATAAAATAAACACCGAAAAAGATAATATGATTGTAAGAAAACTTAGCTCTTTCACAAATGAGGAACCTTTGTTTTCTGTTTAAAAAATAATAATCGTTTCCACTTTCACAAACCATACCTCTGAGCTGAGGCTTCCACCTTGACTGTTCCTACAATTAACGTGGGCAAAGCCAGGTTTCATTGATGGGGGGAAATACTGCCTGTCTGTTTCTTCTCCTTTCTTCTCTTTCTTTCTTTCATAAAAGCAATATTATGCGAAATAATAATAGACTATAATCAAGTCAACAAAAAATCAGAGAACATTACTCTGGTAAGATTTGGAAACTCTGATATCTGGGAAGATTATAAGGAAGGTAAAGAAAAACATCTAATAACATTCTCGTTGGAGTTCTAAGACAAATTTATCACTTTAACAGAGAGAAAGCCAAATTCTAGCTTTTGATTAAGATGATATTTGGTAGTAAATGTTTAAACATGCTTTTGTTATTATGATTAAACCCACCAAAACAGAGCCAACTTTATCAAAATTTAAATACATTTTGTCTCTTCTCTTCAGACTTAGTATTTGTAGCTATTATAAACAGAGACAAATAGAAATTCTCTTTTTGCAAACTTTTTAAACCTTCTATATACATTCTATATCCATTCAGGACACAATAAAACTACTTTCTTTTCCCCTTGCAGAAAATCGCATTTAATTTACAACTGCAAATAAACACTTGCATTTCTGTCAGTATTGCTCCTTGTATAGTCTGAACCACAAATAACCAAAGTAACTAACTTGTACTTTTACAAAAAAATAAAATAAAAAATAGGTAGATATTTGAGGACTTCCTGTCATGTAAACACAGTAGCAGACTATCAAAGTTCATAAATACAAATAACACAACTCTCTATAACCACTCACATCTCTTTTGTATCTAGTTAAAATGGCAAAAAGGAACACATTCATTAATATGACTGAAAGATATAGCCACTCTAGAACAAAGAAGAAACACTTCTAAATAAAAGTATACAAGCTTTGTAATAAGTTTTTTCAGTATTCAATCACTCTTAAAAATTGTCTTTGTACTTAATAATTATCCATAAATTAACTCAATTGAAGATTAGTCCAACATTTTAAATTAACTAGGGATGTTTAAAATCATGTTTAAGCTTTCAAACTACAAAACATAATTATAATTAAAATAAAAAGTTTGCCAGAATAATGAAACAATTTAGTTGAACACAAATTTATATTGTTAATAATCTTAAATATTATGTAAGAGTAATAGAAGCTTATTTGATTATTAAACCAATATTGGAAGTTTAGAAAGTTCAGAATAACTATTCTCTTTACCAGGGAAAACAAATCAAAATCTTGTTAAAAATATAAAATGTACACTTGTATTATACCACATTTTGATAAACTCAAGGAAAAGATGCGTAACTACTATTTATTTTTAAACTAAAATTATTTAGTCTAATGTGTCAAAATATCAATCTTTGTTATGCAAACTTCGATTTTTAAAATGTTTCTAAACTAGTAATTTCCAAAATATTAGAAGTTCAATTTGTTTCTTTCCTGTACATTTGGGGGATTTCAACTTATATAAGCACTTATTTCCAACTGAAAATAGACAGCCATTATTCATCCCATAGAGATGACCAAATGGTCAGATGATAAAACCAAAGTCACAATTATTGCTGCCACTAATGAGAATAACTTACTGTCCATACATTAACCAGAAACAAAATAAAAAATTACTAGGGAAAACAAAGAAAGCAAAACCAGAAATAAACAAAAATAGAGAATAAATAAAAGTAAAGCTCCATTGCTGCTTGGGATTTATTCTGAGAGCCAAGAAAAGACCTAAGTGAGCTGAAACTGCTGATGAGGTACACTTCTCCAGCAGAGCAGTTTACTTGGCTCCACAGGGTGAGGCTACATGGACATCTCAGTGGATGACTTACAAAACTGTTAAAGTATAAGTTTCCAAAAGATCAAATCAGGACTCTTACACATATATAAAATAAATGTGTGTCAAATATTTCTTGTAACTCATTAACTGATTAAGGAATCAGTAAGATGATAAGATCAGTCCAAAGAACATATGAGTAGCTAGGTGTTAACAGGTAACGTTACAACGACATTGCTGAGTTAGATACAAAATTGGTAATGACCTACATGGCCATAAACTGGAACTTCTGGGGGTAGAATCACCAGATTAAACGTAGGATGCAGAAGTAAATGTGAATTTCAGATGAAGATAATTTTTTTTAATATAAGTATGTCCCAAATACTGCATGCATTTTTATTTGCTAAATCTGGAAAGTATAAAATGGAATTATCTGTTCCACTGAATAGAAATTATGTGCATTTCTTTGGGATAAAAATTTACAAATTAACCTTTGCACCTCCAGAGAGGTAAGATAGCACAGACAATAGAAAGTCAAGCCTGTAAACGCACTGAAAGAACAGCTAGTAATCTCTTTTACCAAAATTGGTAAACTTGGGGTTTCCAAATTTGAATAATTCTCCCAGTGAAGCACAAGTGAAAAACTTAAACTGGAAAATGCTATTTATTATAAAATAATATTGGGAATTAAGATATAAACAACAAGCATATAGATTATTTCCTTACTTTTTCTATTCAATCTGAGAAAGCATTAGTCATTGTTTTCAAGAGTACTATTTCATGCAGAAGGTATTCTGATATTTAAAATTGCATACTATAGTCACAAAGGAAGGATGGAAAGATTATTTTTAGCCTTGCGGCTTTTTCAATTGCAGAAAAATATTTGCTCACAGGAAAGAAAACATAACAAACCTCACAATCAGATAACAAGGCAAAAATTGCACACAAGTTTTACCAGAATAAGGTCAATAGCTGTATTCCCTGCTGTGTTCATCTCTCTCTAAAGCAGACCAAGATATGCCATTCTGCATTTCTGAAATATGAGTCTATACCTCAAGAAAACATCCTAGCCACAAGGAAACTATATAAGAACTCTGTAAATTTGATTTTGAAGGAAAAGTTAATGGGTAAATGATCTTAGTTACAAAACTTCAGCAAAGAAGAAATCTTGCCAATAGTACAGATAGTAATATTCAAATGATAACTATATAAAATGATCCCTCCAATGCAATCTGGCTATTGTTATGTATTCACTCATTTTTTAAAGATTTATTGAGCTCTACATATGTGTTGGACTCCAGTGGTACCAAAACAAACAACAAACAAGTTGGATCCCTACCTTTGTGAGCTTATGTATGAAGAGAGAGAGAAAACCAACAAATAAACTGGTAAACTGAAGCTAAGTAACCAAACTTTAAAACATTGTCCTTAAAAAAGAACTTTAGAACTTAAAATTTAAATATATCTTTTGAAATACTGACAGTTTAATGAAAAGACATTCTTAGCTTGACAATGGAATTATGATTTTTTGTCTGTTGGCTTAAACTTTTGCATTCAGCAAGCAAAGTCAAAAACAACAACATCAGACAAAGGGTCACTTGAGAGAGGCAAAGAACAAAAATCTGAACTTAAAAAGGGAGAGGGGTCGGCTCCGTGGTTGAGTGGTTAAGTTCCCACCCTCCACTTTGGTGGTCCAGGGTTTCACAAGTTCGGATCCTGGGCGCGGACACAGCACCGCTCATCAGGCCATGCTGAGGCGGCGTCCCACATGCCACAACTAGAAGGACCCAAAACTGAAAAAATATACAACTATATACTGGGGAGATTTGGGGAGAAAAAGCAGAAAAAAAAAAAAGATTGGCAACAGTTGTTAGCTCAGGTGCCAATCTTTAAAAAAAAAAAAGTAGGAGAAATTTTAAATATTAGAAGGGCAATGACATTTGTATTTACAATTATAAAAGTAAAAGTAATGATTAGTTCTGAATGGTCTTATAAAGTAGGAACTCAGCAGGTAAGAATGGACTTTGTTCAGACACGATTATTCAAGCCATTATCAATTTGGTAAGGTGAGGACAAACCAGAATCGATTTGGGAAAATTTTTCAAAATATATAGAAGTACTTTTTTTTTTTAGATTTTATTTTTTTCCTTTTTCTCCCCAAAGCCCCACAGTACATAGTTGTATTTTCTTCGTTGTGGGTCCTTCTAGTTGTGGCATGCGGGGCGCTGCCTCAGCATGGTTTGATGAGCAGTGCCATGTCCACACCCAGGATTCGAACCAACGAAACACTGGGCCACCTGCAGTGGAGCGCGCAAACTCAACCACTCAGCCACGGGGCCAGCCTCTATATAGAAGTACTTTATCCTCCAGATTCAAATATCCTTTCGGTGGTTGTAACAGCTAGTTGCCTATCCAAAATGGATTCTCCCCTTATGAGAAAACAGATTTTGCTGAGAGAGTGCTGTGTCTGTTAATGCTCACTTCTCCAGACTTTTGTAACTGAAGTTGACTCTGTGACTCAGTGTAGCTTATGAGATAAAAGTGGAAATCTACTGGGTGGTGCTTCTAGGAAACCTAGAGTTTTCCTGAAAAAGGAGACAAATCTAGCTGACATGCATTTTCCCCTTTACCATTCTCCCTTTTTCCAGCCTGGAATGGGGAACAATAACTTTTAAAGGCAGTGCCAATGTCTTTCCACCATGAGGAACAAAGCCTCACTCTAAGATTGGAGCAGCAGGAAGCAAAAAGGAGCCTGAGTCGAAATGACTTCCTTCAGTAGCTGCACTTCCCCTGGGTAGCCTATCTCTGAATTTTTTGGTCAGTGAGAAAAAACAGGTAAACTCTTATTTAGGCAAGCCACACAACTTGGTTTCTCTTAAATGCAGTTGAATCCAATTCTAACAGTGTGAAAAAAGTGGAGGGAGGAGAAGCGGGAACGTGAATAAGTATACTTTGAAATTAGTTCCTGGGAAATTCTAATGTGAACCCTCTTCTCTACAAAGAAGAGCTGTTGGCCTATGCCATGTCAAGTCAACTGCGTCTGAAAGGTTTCTTCTAACCCAAGATCTTAAAATGAAAACTTATGATAGAACCTACCACATGGAAATAATTATACACAGTGTACTAAACAATATGCATTCTCTCTCTTTCTCTCTCTCTACACATATTACAATATAATTTTTAAAAATTTAAAATTATAACTCTCATGTCAAAATTCTTTAAAAAATTATTAATGAAGGAACCAATAGAATGTTAAGACCTATTCAAAGAACATTTGAGAAGCTAACTAATTGTAGGCAATTCAATAAAGAATGCTGGGTTAAATACAAAACTGGTAATTGTCTCCAGAGCAATAAACTGTAAGCTGTAGAGTTATCCCTTCCACAAGACAGAAATTATTTGCATCTCTACCGGATAAAAATTTGCAATTTAACATGTAACCTCACTATGTCCGGGATCTTTAATCAAGTTTTCATAGTATATTTGTATATAAGATATACAAATTTTATCTCATACAAATATATGAGATATAATCATTACTAAGTATTGCTGTGGTATAAATGGTATTAACTCCAATCCAGACTTGTTGGGAGCTAGACAAAGCCTTAGCTATGAGTAGCAAAGGGAAATGTTATGTCCTGATTTGCTTCTACCCTTGTTCTAGTTCTTTGTTATTCACTGATCCTTATCTGTATCAGCCCAGTTTACATCCATGACATTCTACAAGGAACAGATCTCTTTAGTTGCCTCAGAGAAAATCCCATTGACATCTCAGTTGTACTGTATGCAACTGCTCAAAATGTAGACTAAATAACAGATACTATGCCCATTGTATTTTGAATACTTCTGCAGCTCAATTGCTAATAGTTACTTAGCATATGGGTAAAAATTTTGCTGACAAGGAATATGTCAATTCCAATGCACACTTTGCAGATTAGGCTAACTGTAGATACATTTTAAGCATAGGTAGGTGCCTTTTTTTCTCAACTGTTGGTGCACAACTTGAAGAGATTACCCTGGATTTTGGAGGAAGAAAATAATTTAGTAAAGTAGCACTGCCTCAAAACTTTCCCACTCATTGCTTAAAATACCATAGCCCTCAAGTGACTTCTGGATATGGCTGAGTGAGGAACTTGGCAAATCCTCTCCCCAAAAAGCAATTATAAAGCTGAACAAAATTGACAAAAACAACCATTTCAGCACTATGGCAGTAGTCCAAAGGCATACAACAATGTAAGAAGCATTTGTGCTTGAGAAACTGATGAATATTGAGTAGAAATAGTAAAAGTCTGTGGCATTTTTGTCTGAGATGCTCCCAATACCCCTCCAGCTCCATTGGCATGGAGGTTCTGCCAGGGTAGGGCAGGCCATGAGGACTGACAGCTTCACTGATGTGATCAAAATAGAGTGAGGCTCTTTGTGCAATAGCCAAATACACATTCTTTCCAAGTGCAGAAGGAACATTTACAAAATAAATCATATTCTGGGTCATAAAATAAGTCTCAATAACATTAAAATGATTAAAGTCAGGTTAAATATATTCTCTGACCACTATGGAATTAAATCAGAAATCAATAACAAAAAGATTACTGTAAAGTTCCCAAATATTTGAAAACTAAATATCATATTTCTAAATAGGCTATGGATCTAAGAGGTAAACCAAAAGTGAAATTAGAAATTTTTTGAACTGGATGAAAATGAAAAGACAATATATTAAAATGCGCAAGATGCCTCTAAAGATATATTAAAGACAAAATGCCTATATTAGAAAAGAAGAAAGTTCTCAAATCAATGACCTCAATTTACATCTTAAGAAACTAGAAAAAGAAGAGCAAATTAAACCCAAAATAAATAGAATAAATCAAATAATAAACATCAGAGTAGGAATCAATGAAATAAAAACAGAAACCAACAAAGAAAAATCAAGAAAACCAAAAACCAACTCTTTGAGAAGATCAACAAAATTGATAAGCCTTTAGCCAGACTGGTCAAAAAAATACACAAATTATGAATATCAGTAATAAAAGAAGTGATATCACTATAGACTCTAGAAAACTTAAAAGGATAATGGGATATTGTGAGCAACTTTATGCCCATAAATTTAGAAACCTTGATAAAATGGCAGATTACTTGACAGCACAAACTACCAGAGCACTCTGAAGAATAAATACATAACTTTGAATAACCCTATATCTATTAAAAATACTAAAATTGTAGTTAAAATTCTTTCCACAAAGATAACTCCAGAATCAGATGGCTTCAATGTTAAATAACAAATCAGTTAAAGAAGGAATAATACCAATTTTACACAAACTCTTCCAGAAATTGAAGAGGAAGAAATACTTTCTGACTCACTGACTAAGACCAACATTATGCTATTACCAAAAGCAACCAAAATGTTATCAGAAAAGAAAACTAAGGATCAATATCCCTCATGGACACAACTGCAATAATTATAAACAAAATTTTAGCAAATCTAATCCAGCAATATTAACAACAGTAACAACAAAAGAATAGACAAAGGATTTCAGCAAACACTTCATCAAAAAAGATGTAAGGATGGCAAATAAGTACACGAAATGATACTCAACATCACTAGCCATGAGGAAAATGAGAATCAGAATCACAATGAGATACCACTACAACCACAAGAAAGTCTAAAATTAAAAAAACTGACCATAACAACTATTGGCAAAAATTTGGAAAAACTATAACTCCCATCCACTCATGGTTGGAATGTAAAATGGTGTGGCCACTTTGGAAAACAGTTTAGCAGTTTCCTAAATAGTTAAATATGCACCTACCATGTGATTCAAACATTCCCCTCCCAGGTATTACTCAAGAAAAGGGAAAGCATATGTCCATACAAAGACTTGTATATGACTGTTTAAAGCAGCTTTATTTGTAATGGCCCAAAACAATACAGAGACCAAATGTACATCAATAGACGAATTGATTAAAAACAAAACAAAGCTGTGGTATATCCATACAATAGAATATTTCTCAGCAGTAAAAAGGAATGAACTATTGACACATGCTACCACATGGATAAACCTCAAAGCAAATATGCTGAGTGAAATAAATTAGAACAAAAAGAGCATATAATGTATAATTCAGTTTACACAAAATTAAGGAGATTGAAAACTAATCTATAGTGACAGAGAGCAGATCAAAGTTTTCCAGGGGATCTGGGGTCAGAGAGGGGCAAACCAGAATAACGAGGAAAATTTTGGAGATAATACATATGTTTATTATTTTGACTGTGGTGATGGTTTATACATATGTCAAAACTTATTAAATTGTAGGATTTAAATATGTGCAGTTTATTGTATGTCAATTATAGAAAAATAAAGCTGTTAAAAGTTTTTTTTAATCCTGCAAAGAAAAGCCCAGGTATAATTTGCTTCATTGGTAAATTCTATCAAATATTTAAAGAAAAAAAATATAAAATTTTCACAAACTTTCAGTAGATAGAGGAGGAGGGAACATTCTTTCTAATTCATTATATGAGGCTAGTGTTAATCTGATACCAAAGGCAGACAAAGACATCACAAAAAAACTACAGACCAATATCGCTCATTAACATAGACACAAAAAAATCCCTTAATAAAAATTAATTCAAAATGGATCCTAAATCTATATGTAAACTGCAAGGCTACAAAACACCCAGAATACAGCATAGGCAAAAATCTAGGTGACCTTGGGTTTGGTGATGACTTTTCAGATACAACCCCAAAAGCATGGTCTATGAAAAAAAAATCGTAAGATGGCCTTCATTAAAATGAAAAACTTCTACTCTTTTAAAGACACTGATAAGAAAATGAAAAGACAAGCCACAGACTTGAAGACAAACTTTGCAAAACACTTATCTAATAAAAGACTGGTATCCAAAATATACAAGTAACCTTTTTTCCCGAGGAAGATTCGCCCTGAGCTAACATCTGTTGCCAGTCTTCCTCATTTTTTGCTTGAGGAAGATTAGCCCTGAGCTAACATCTGTGCCAATCCCTCTATTTTGTATGTGGGTTGCCACCACAGCATAGCTGATGAGTGGTATAGGTCCGCACCCCGTATCTGGGCCCACGGGCCACTGAAGTGGAGTGTGTTAAACTTAACCACTATGCCATGGGGCCAGCCCCTACAAACAACTCTTCACATTCAACAGTAAGAAAACAAACAATCTAATTAAAAATAGGCAAAAGATCTGAACTGACGCCCCACCAAGGAAGATAATGCAGATGGAAAATATGAATATGATAGATGCTCAATATCAAATGTCTTTAGAGAATTGTAAATCAAAACAGGAATAAGATACCACATACACCTATTAAAATGTCTAAAATGCAAAACACCAAAGGCTGGCATGGATGTGGAGCAACAGGAATTCTCATTTGTTGTTGGTGGGAAGGGAAAAAGGTACAGACATTTTGGAAGGCAGCTGGACAGTTTCTTACAAAACCAAACATACTCTTACGATAGGATCCAGCAAATGTGCTCCTTGGTATTTACCTAGATGAATTAAAAACATATGTCCTCACAAAGTCTGCACACAAAAGTCTATAGTAGCTTTATTCATAATCGCCCAAACTTGGAAGCAATCAAGATGTCCTTCAATAGGTGAATGGACATACAAACTGTGGTATGTCCATACAATGGAATATTATTCATCACTAAAAAGAAATAAGCTATCAAGCCATGAAAATACATGGAGGAAACTTAAATGCACATTGCTAAGTGACAGAAGCCAATTTGAAAAGGCTATATACTATATTACTCCAGCTATATGACCTTCTGGATAAAAGCAAAACTATGGAGACAGTAAAAAGATCAGTAGTTGCTAGAAGTTTGGGAAGGAAAGAGGAGGTATAACTATGTGGAGCATGGGCGAATTTTAGCACAGTGAAACTATTCCATAAGTTATTGTAACCATGGACAAATGTCATTAAACGTTTGTCAAAACCCATAGAATGTACAGCAAAAAGAGTGAACCCTAATGTAAACTATGAACTTCTGTTGATAATAATGTATTAATATTGGCTCATCAACTGTAACAAAAGTACCACACTAATTCAAGATGTTAATAACAGGGGAAACTGTGCTGGGGAGGAGGTAAGTGGGTATATGGGAACTGTGCACTTTCAGCTCAAGTTTTCTGTAAACCTAAAACTGCTCAAAAAATAAAGTATACTATATATATATATATATATATATATATATATATATACATACATATTTCTCCAAATCATTTATGTAACCCTTGGGAAGTTCAATAGATATGGTTCCCTATTTATAATTGTAGCCAGAACTTTAAAAAAATCAAATTGGAGAGACTGTCAAAATAAAATAAAAGAACAGAGGTGAAGGTTAACCTTCTCCCCATTTTCAGGATCATTCTGCTATAGTCACTTATTCACTGTGCTCTACTAAATTACATTGAACTTTTAAGACTTAAATCATCTTATATTTTAATGCCCTAATGAACCTCATCATTTGTTCTTATAATACACTGAGTCTATGCCATATATTTTAGGCCTTGATCATGTTGTCTTGTTGTTGGAAGTGTAATGTTGTCTTCTCAACTAATGCTTCCTATCCTTAAGGACAGAGAACAGGATCCCTTTCCTTGGTGTCCCTAATAGACCTCAGTACCATGTGGAATATAAAGTAGGTTTTAAAATATTGCTTCATTTTCATGTTTACAACAAAGATATTATAGTTTAAGAATCCTGAATAGCACAAATTTACTACTGATTTAAAACTTAAACCGTTTGCATTAAAAATGCCTCTTCATAAAAATGTCCCTGGAAAACAATGAATTAATACTTCATAATTTCCAAAAGTTATATAAACCCCAAAAGCTTACAACATCTTCAGCTGGAGCCATGAAACTCATTTCATCTCAACCAACAGAAACAAAACTAAGACAGTATTTCTTCTTTCTCTCTTCTGTTCCACCGTCTCTTTTATCTTCCAATCTCAAGCAGGTGTGGGGAAGAAAAGGATAAGGTACGGCAGCCCCTGGAATAATCAGGAAAGGAGAGAAACCACATATTAAGTGACAACGGGGCTGGAGATGAGCAGAAATGACCCAGGACATCTTGGATTGGGCATGCCACGGGACACCTCTGTGTGATGGGCATAAGTAAAGGATGCACAACTGTGGGCAAGAAGATAGAAGGACTCTATTGACAGAAAAGTAAGAGATGTTTTAATTTTAATTTTTGTTTACTTACATAAAACATTTATATAGTTTCAAAGTCAAGCCTATAAACAAGAAATATTCTGAGAAGTTTAGTTTTTATCTGTTTCTTTACCTTATTCCCTACCTCCAACATAGTAGGGCTTCTAGTTTAAAACAGAATCTGGCTAGTAGCCTCTGTTGAAACTTCTCTTAACCTGCAATGAGAACAACTTTGATGATATGAAAAAAGACAACTCAAAACCATGAAAAATTAGCCTTACTGTCGATCTGTTTCTAAGATATGAAGAGAATTTCCACTAAGACAAGGCTGATGGAAAGAGATAGAAAACATTGTTGCTGGTCCACCATGCTAACCTCCTCTAAAAGTCAGTTGGAAGATCCTTTGTTCCTCTGAATTCTTTACTGAAAAACTTAAGGCCTATACCAACTAGAGAGTTGGGCATCCATCTTTCCACTGACTACTCATCTTTCTGCTCCCACTCCTTCCACCAACTAGTATATATCTTGCTACAACCAGTTTGAAAGTGAAATTTCCAGCAGGCCACCAGACCAAAAGTGGATAGGAAGCTTTCAGCAACACAATGAATTCTAAAATATAGGTTATTTACATATAAAACACCACAGGCAGAAATAGATAAATAAGGGTCAAAGGAAGTGCACAAAGGGATTTTTTTTTTCAGTATTTTTTAAATTATCTGGAAATGTCTCCAGATAACGAGGATAGGAGAATATTCCAAATCAGTCCAATAATCCCATGTTAGAAAATAGCATGATAATTGCTGAGAATTTGTCTGTAGACATCAATCAGCCTTTTAGCTATTGATATGAGAAGAAGATTTGACAAACAGTGAAGCCAAAGGCATTCAAATACCTTGTCATTTTACAAACACCATCTCGGGATATTTCTTTAGTTATGTGACAGTTAGCAAAACAGAAATACAAAACAACATACTGTCTAGGAAACATAAGGGAAAAGCATACTATCTGTAAAGCTCAGGAAGGGCAAAGCTCAAATTCTTAAAAGACAAGAAGACATTACCTCAATCAAACAAAAGTACAAGTAGAGAAGAAAAGATAGTAGAACTACATATAAAGGAAAATGGATGGGATAAGAAAAAACTACAGCGAAATTAAAAACAGCACAGAATTAAATCCCATTAAGTCAGTAAAGAGTGGCTTTCATTCTGAAGAACATTAAATTACCGGAGTGGTTGCTAATTAAACTAGGACAAGTTTGAAAAGTTCTTGCAGAAGGCAGAGAAAAAGGAAAAAGAGATCAAACTAGTTGACGATATCTAGAACAAAGGATGAAGAGCCAATTTAAGAATTAAAGTCTTTTTCAGGAAAACAAGGAAATGGAATAGAAGCAATAATCAAATTCATAATTTTGAAAAATGATTAAGCGAAAAAGATGCACAAAGCAAATTGAAAGGGCTCACCATATACCAGGCAAAAGTGATTTAAAGAACTCCAGTTTTAGACATACTGACAAAAATACTTAACTCTAACGATACTGGAAAAAAAGTAAGTATTTATGTTGTATAGCACAGATTAACTACAAAAGAATAAGACTGGTTTCAGATTTTTCTGCTATACCTAAAGCAATGCCTGGTACTTAGCCAAAACTCAATAAATCTTTATGGAGTGAACAAATAAATTGATGAATGAATGAATGTGTGATGGCAACAAAAAAAACAGGACTCAGAAAATGAAACATCCATATTCTTCATTAAAAAAACAAAAACTGATGACTTAACCACAGCTTTCCAAGGGATTATTGAAATAAACCACGATTATTCAAATAAACCTATCAGATATGGGGACATTTATAAGAACCCTGGTAGACGCCACTGTGGGACTACGAGATTATAAAAAGTTAATAACAATTGTCAAGTAGATAGAAGACAATGAAGGAGAGAAACATACTTTGAATATTGTCAGTTTAAATTCATGGCTACTAGAGAAGAGGCAGCTTTAGGAGGGAGTGGGGAATGTGATTGATTCCAAATTAAAATATAACTGTACCCAGAAGCTAACTATAAATTATTTAAAAACTTTAGAAGAAGGGAACCACTAAAATATGTGTGTATATCCCATACTCCTACTGTCTTAGGCAACTTTTCCCTTTCTCTTGGAGATATTATTGGATATTGAGCATACACTGCCAGTATGTATTGTGGGTTGGAGTGGAGGATGATTACAAGAAAGCTTTTAGGAACACTAAGGATAGAACGAACTGAGAGACTTGTGAATCCTTAAATAGCCTGTAAGAATGTGTGTAGCCCTTTCACCGACTGTTCACAAGTGGCAAATAAAGGTAGCATCATTAAAATATATCGATCACTTTGTTGCTCCAGCAAACCTAGAAAGACTTAGTTTGGGGGCAAGGAAAATACCCAGGACTGACACTATCGTGGAAGTCACAACTACAAGCTATTAGCAAGAGGCCTGAGGAAAATCTTTATCTCTGCCATCCAAACCTAAATAAGCATGTAGCACATTAAAAGCATTGGTCACTCAATCATAATGGCATCTTATAACTAAATACACTGATAGGCATGACCTTTTGTATCAGTGATTTATTGCCACAATAATGCTGCATAACAAACTATCTAAAAACTCAATGGCTGAAAATAAAAACCATTTATTATTTCTCTGGAGTCCATGGGTTGGCTGGGTGGTTATCTTGATCTGACCCAGACTCAGTTGATCTTGGTGGGCCTTGTTTATGTGTCTTTGGCCAGCTGGTGAGTTGGATGAGGTCTAGCTGGTCTAAGAGGGCCTTGGCTGTGACGACACAGCTTTCCTCCATTTATCTCTCCTAATCTTCCAGCAGGCTGGCCTAGGCAAGTTCTCATGGTAGAGGCAGGGGAACATGAGGGAAGCTAAAGTATACAAGTAATTTCTCAGACTGCTTGCATCAAGTTTGCTACTGTCCCATTAAACAAATTAAGTCACATGCAAAGTCCAAAGTCAGTGTGGGCAGGTACTACCAAAAGGTGAGACTACGGAAAAGTATGAAATGGGGTCACAATAATCCTATCACACTATGGAAATGGACAGAAGGCATTACTCTAGTAAAGTCTCCCCTAGACAGAGTTTATCATCAGCAAAACAAAAGCAATTAAACCTGATTATAGCTATGTTAACAAATATCCACCATATATAGAAATAAGACTAAAAGGAAGCTCAACAATATATTATTGTGGTTTGGAGGGGACTAACTTTAATTCTTTCAATATTTTCTTAGGGTTTTACAGATAAAATATATATTACAAACGATATATTTATTTTCTTTGGTTTACCCTTCTTGATGTGGAAAGTACTACTACTCTACCTCCTTTTTCATCACGCAGATTTTTTCTCAAACCTCCTAATTTTATTACTCTCAACTACTCCAAACACACATACATACCATACACACCTATGCACACATATATACACACTCCTCTTTTACAACTGTATCCCTAAAGCAGCTATATTTTCCTAAGGGTCAGTTCAGACTATGGAGTAGTTAGAGAGTTGGTTGTAAACTTTGCCTGCTCGTTGGAATCACTTGGGAACTTGAAAAAGTACTGATGTCTGGGTCCCACTCAAAGAGTTTCTGATGTAAGTGGTTTGAGATGTGACCTGTACATAAGGATTTTGAAAGACCCCCCAAAAGATTCTAATGTGCAGATAGGATGGAGAACCACTGATTTAGACTGTTTGCCACCACTCATCACTTTGTCATTGCTGTAATCATCTATTCTTAACTAGGGATTTATTCATTTGATAAAACTAGAGACAGAGACAGAGAGGCAGAGAGAAAGCAGATCAAAAATTTTTTGCAAGAATAGTGTAGTATGTTTTCATAATATATTTTAAAACAAGAGTCTTTCAAACATAATCTGTCATAGCAATGATCCATACCAGAAAACGATTACAATTGAATCAATGAAGTGAACACAAATATATTCTTGCAGTTTCCTTTCCAGGTACCACATAACAAGCAGCAAGGTTAAGAAAAGTTTTTAGAAGTTAAGAGACACATGAAACAATACCAATTAAATCTTCTGTAAATTTAAGGGGGTCATACTAAGACATGAAGACCGAAAGTGGAAAATAGAGTATCAATATCTTGAAGACAGACACTGTATTCGTGATATAATAGGTGAGTAAGTTTTTTGCTTGTTTTAGCTAAGTAAGATCCAGTGAGATACCAATTGGACATATGGTAAATGCTTCACTGCATAGCTCTTAAATACTCAGAATTCCATAAGCATCTGGAGAGGTTTTCAAATAACTGAAGGATAATTGTTTTGTCTCAAAGTTCCAAAAGTACTTATCTTTTAAAGCTGAAGACCAGAGTTGAATATTTAGAAGAAATAAGCTAGAGTGACATCATGCTGTTGTCACAGGACTCAGGCTAGTTGATTTACCATCATTAAAGATACTATCATCAAGGTGATCATATGCCTGATTTTCCTAAGACTGTTCATTCTTGTTGTAGATCAATCAATGACTACTACTTATATTTAGTTCCCCCTTTCGTTCTTGAAAATGTCCCAGCTTGGACAAAAAAGTAGAACCCATATTTAAATAACATGTTAAAATTTCTACAAATGTAATTTCATACAATTTGCAACAGGATCTTAAATGGTCAGTATATTCTTATAGTGTTGCCTATGAGCTAGACTTAGGTCTTATTTTAAATCACTATGTTATATTATAGACACTACCTTATATTTGAAATGTCTCTTTAGCTTTTCAAAGAGCTTTCATATTCAGCATTTAATTATACTTTTGTTAATTTCACAAGAATTGTATCCGATTGTAGAGCAGGAATATGTATAGGTCTTTATAAGATTTGTTTTCACATAATACGTACATATCTGTAAAGCAAGATTTCTAGAATTTCATTGTTTCCTTCTAGAAATTAGGAGGCAGAATTGTCTATGTCAAACGTCAACCCATTCAACTCTAGAGTTGATTACTCTTATCTAGTTGGTGCTTCCTTCCTCCTTCCTGAGCCATTGGAAGGCTGCTACCAGATGGAGAATAGTTCCTGTTAAGAGCAATTAAGACATTTCATGTGCGACTATTTAAAAGGCAGAAGCTTTAAAACACATATGTCTGTCAATTATTTTCTGTAAAATGTCTTAAGGACTATCACAAAGAGAAAGGAAGCCCAGCAGCTCTGTTTCTGAGCCTCCCGCTAAGGCCCCATCCTGAGACCATGCAATTTTATCTGTTTACAGGTTTAGTTTTCTTGGAGGTTTTTATTAAGAGAAATGTTTGAAAACTGGAGATCTTGGCTGAACTACTGATTTCACAGATAAGAAAACTTAAGTTCAGAAAGCTCATATGCCTTTCAAAGAGTACTTAAATATTGCTTTTCAGTTTTCAATCTGTTAAAAAACAAAATTCAACCAAGTAAACTTGAAGATCTAATTGACTTCAATGATTCATGAATCAGGTAGCATCCCATCTTAGCAATAGAATGGAGCTCGGAGGAGCTGTACAAAATGGAAGACTTTCTAGGCAGAAGGAAAAGGGGCAAGGAAGTTATTCTAGCAAAGAGTGGATTGCTTCAGGCAAGTTCATCATCCTCCTTTGAGGTAAGGCAGGGGTCTATCAGGCAGATTACCTCACTAGTGCTGACTAGGTAATTCCAGATTGACTGGTTAAAGGTCACATTCCTGGAAGACGCTAAAACTGCAATTAGGTCAGGTATTAAGTCTTGGTTTGCTGATATGGGGCCTAGTACAAGTGACTCCATTTGGAGCCTATTGTTTCCTTTTTAACAAGTCCATAGTCAATTCCAAAAGAAAAACAATACCTCCTCACGCTAAATGTTAAATGTTGTCCTTAGAGAACTTAATTTTTGTTTTAAACTTAATCTGAATTATTTTCTAGGCAGCGTTTTCTCAGACTTTTATTATAAAATAATCATCTGTCCACCTGTATTGGGTCAATTATATTACAAAAGAGAGATGTCACTTTTAACTACCTGGCTCAGTTAATTGGGCAAAGCAGAATTTCCTTAGAAGTTTGTTTATCTTTGTGGGCAGAACAGAGCTCAACAAAATGCCCGATCTTCCTTTTATTTCTCTTTTCTTATTTCCTTTACTTGGAAAAAGTCTCTAAGGAAGCATGGCCTTATGTAGCCTCTTTGACTATCTTGACTTCCAGAGGAAAAAAGTGTCATCAGTTACCATGACAATCCTTTTTTTTCCCAGAGCTCCCTGCTGCACCTTATTTATACTAAACAAGAACAATTATTATTATTCAATAAAGGCTCTGAATCCCATGATATTTCTACCTTCTCAGCATTTTCAGAGATTTCTACCATGAGTAGACTTTGATTTAACCAAAAGTTCAGGTGATATTGATCAACTAATCATTTCTTCAAATTCTCTCACTTCTCTATACGTATTGAAAGATGACTAGCTTGTCATTCAAAAATAACATAAAACTGCTCAAAATGGCTTAAACAATGACAACTTATTTTTTTTTTGCTGATTCACGCTGAGCTAATATCTGTGGCCAATCTTCCTCTATTTTGTATGTGGGTCACTGCCACAGCATGGCTTATGAATGGTGTAGGTCTGTGCCCAGGATCTGAACCCCTAAATCCGAACTGCTGAAGTGGAGCGCACCAAACTTAACCACCACACCACTGGGCCCAACACAGTGACAACTTTTTAAACTTCATGATGTCAGTAATACCAGAGAAGGAGTAAACTTCAGTTGAGGCTTGATCTAGAAAACATTTATTTATTTACCGTTTTCTTCTTTGCCATCCCCCTGCATCTGCTTCTTTCTAAGATCACATTTCCTTAATGGCACACAATTTCAGCCTATGGTTTCTAGGAACTCCATGTTCTCCTTGTTTTTGTCTTGGCATGAAACAAATACATCTTATGTAGCATCTAGAAATAAATCTCTACTCTTATTTATTGTTCTGAACTGAGTCCCGTGCCCCAAACCTGAATCAAACACTGGCCAGAGGGGTGGAATATGCTAACTGATTTGAGACAATAAGGGTCCACCCCTTGGAGTATGGGGTTACGGGGGAAGTCGGAGTATGGGGGGGTTCGCATGAAACACTTTGAGGGTATGGGAGGTGCATAGATATCTGAATAAAATAAGGAAACTTTTATCATTATGAAGGAGTTGGCACTCAGCCTCTCAGGATAGCAAATATTCACTACAACCAGAGAGCAAATTCTATTTCTAGGCTCTCAATTCTGTTCCATTGGTCTATGTGTCTATTTTTATGCCAGTACCATACTGTTTTGATTACTATAGCTTTGTAATATAGTTTGAAATCAGGAAATGTGATGCCTTGAGCTTCGTTCTTCTTTCTGAGGATTGCTTTGGCTATTCAGGGTCTTTTGTAATTTCATGCAAATTTTAGGATTATTTTTTCTATTTCTGTGGAAAACACCATTGGAATTTTGATAGGGATCGCACTCAATCTATAGGTGGCTTAGGGTAGTATGGACATTTTAACAATATTAACTCTTGGGATATCTTTCCATTTGTTAGCTTCTTCAATTTCTTTCATCAAAGTCTTAGAGTTTTTAATGTAAAACTCTTTCACCTCCTTGGTTAAATTTATTCATAAGTACTTTATTATTTTTGATACTATTGTGAATGAGATTGTTTTCCTTATTGTTTTTTCAGATATTTCACTTTTAGTGTATAGAAAGGGAACTGTTTTCAACATGTTGATTTTGTATCCTGCAGCTTTCCTGAATTCACTGATTAGTTCTAACAGTTTTTTGGTGAACCTTGAAGGCATTATGCTGAGTGAAATAAGTCAAATAGAGAAAGATAAATATGGTATGATATTACTTATATGTAGAATCTTAAAAAGCTGAAATCACAGAAATAGAGACAATGGTGGTTACCAGGTGCTCGGGGGGTGGGGAGTGGAGGAAATGGGGAGATGTTGGTCAAAGGTACAAACTTCCAGTTATAAGATGAATAAATTTGTGGATCTAATATGCTTCATGGTGATTATAGTTAATAATACTGCATTATATATTTGAAAGATGCTAAGAGAGTAAATCTTAAATGTTCTCACCACAAAAGAAGAAATGGCAATCATATAACATGAATGAAGTGTTAGCTAACACTATGGTGGTAATCATTTTGCAATATACAAGTGAATCAAATCAACACATACACCTAACTTATACGATGTTATGTCAATTATATCTTAATAAATGTGGAAATAAAAAAAGAATTAATTTTTTCAGAACTAAACAGGGCTCTACCACACATTTATTTAAAAGAGAGCAAAGATCCCAGAGTATATTGGTCTTAAGAGCCTCGCTACCCTGCCACAACAACACACACATGCATACATAGACACCTATTCTTTCAACAAATTATAAATTAAACTGTTACCTTGGATATTTATATGGTATTAATAAAAGAAATCTCCTGAGAGAAGTTTCAGTAATTTCTTTAGCCACTGTTTGGCAGAACGTGCATTATTATATTCAGTGTTCCTTTTAGAAATTTTTGTATCAGGAGGTGGCAAACTATTTCTGTCAAGGGTCAGATACCAAATATTTTAGGCTCTGTGGGGCGTAGGTCTCTGTACCAACTACTCAACTCTGCCAACTGTAGCAAGAAAGTGGCCATAGACAATAGGTAATCAAATAGGCATGACTGTGTTCCAATAAAACTTTATTTACAAGAAGAAGCAAAGGACTGAATTTGGCTCATGGGCTGCAGTTTGCTGACCTCTGCTCTATATGATAAATTGTTTGTAAAAGGAAATTAAAGAAAAATTTTGGTGTTTTTACTTGAACTTGTACACCTCTTTTGATCTATCTCTATAATGCATCCTGTTTTGCCCTTTTCTCTGCTGCCACAAAGCTCAGAACTAAATTTAGTGTAAATTTGCTAAGTACTGCTTTTCATTTTCTTTGGTATATGAACCTCTTTCTATATGGCCTCATATCTCTGCTTTTATACCATATAACTTTCTTATTCTGCATATATTTTAATACTATGAAATCTTCAAGTCATTTTTGGAAATATATAAAGCATAAATCATGTTTAAATCTTTCAGCTTTCTCAATCATACACATGCACATGCACAAACCCAGATATGACCATAATTATAAAACCAAGAACTAGTTGTTCCTTGAATAACACTTTTGTCTCCTGTGTCTGAACTCAGTTTACTCTAGAAAAGGAATAGTATAAATAGAAATGCAAATAAACAAATGTAATTCCAGAATTGCCACATTGCCGATTGTTCTTAGTTTTACTTTAGGTAACATACTCCTAGTCATCATTCTCTCTCTCTTTTTCTTGCTCTCCCTTCCTCTCTCTCACCCCTGCTGCCCATTTTCCTCTGCCTTCTGTTACAGAGTTACAGTGTGTTATCTCACATCCTGCATTCTTATAGGCTCATCTCTAAAACTGGTATTATTCGTATAATATTTGTATTCTTCTGATTATTATTGCTATTATAATTATTGGTATTATTCTAATACTGGTATTATTCTTACAGGCTCATCTCTAACATTGGTATTCCCCTGTGTTGTTAAAGTCCCTTCGTCTGTCTCCCTGCTTCTCCTCATTCATTTCTATGTGAACTCTGTGGTTTTTCTACTTCCTTCCTGCCCTTAGAGGGTTTTTGTTTCTATATCCTGTTCCAAGAGTCCTCCCTAGCCTGTGCTGCCACTTTCAGTCATGACTTGCTGTGATCCCTCAAATGTTCTGGATTATAGTTTCTTTTCTGGACTTTGGCTTTGATCTACGGCTGTCAACTTCATCCTCTCTGCTGTTCTTTGCCCCAGTAGTTCCAGTCTGCAGCCACATTTTTAAAAATAATCTTAGGCTGAAGAACCACCACAGGCAGTCCTCAAAATTGACCCTTAGTTGCTTTGGAAGCCAAAACGCAAGGGAGAGAGAAAACAACTACACAGAAGAATAAATCAAACAAATGCAGTCATGTTGGTGTCTGTTGAGTTTAGTTCATTAGCTTATGCTCACTACCATGTCAGCTGGAAACTGTATTAACCTCCCAAAAAAGACAACTGAAAGCCTATAAAACACTAGGCATTAATGTGCAGCAAGAACAAATTTAATGGAGAAACTCATAATATTCTCCCCATACCAGGCTCTATGAGATTATCCAAAAAAATAATTACAGAGAAAACAAAGCACTTTAATTTATCTTTAGGGATAATTATTGAATAGTTCTTCAACTATATGATTTGGACTTTTTCACCACAGGTACTTTATTTTGGTTTAAAAAAATAACTGGAGCTAAAGATTTTTTAATGCTAAAATTTTCCAAGAGACTAAACCTTTTTGAGTACAAATTTCATGAGGGACCAAACAAGAAACTGAGCACATATTTCACTGAAACTTTCTCCTTCCCACAGAGGCTAAGAGGATAAATTAAGTTAAAAACAAACAGTGAAAATCAAGTAGCCTGGAAGATGCACTCTGAAGCTTTACTCATAGTGTTGAGGCAGAAATTTGTCAATATCTGGTTAATTTTATTAAAATTGAGCAATCTTGATGTGGGTAACCACATTCACACAATGCTATGTGCTTAGGGCATCTACAAAACAAGGCTTTGTGAAGATATTTATTGAAAAAAATGATGAATTACATTTGAAAGAAAGCCTTAGATTAGTTATCATCATCATAAGAAAAATCAGAATTTTCTATCATTTATTATTATTTTGAATTATATATAGCGGTGGTGGCCATAAAGATTTTCAGGGATAGGGTTTCTAATAGTCTTATTTTGACCCAGCCTATACACATGTGCACACACACACATCTGAGTCAAGTAAAACATACCTTCAATTTTTTTTAACCTTTTTTTCTTTTGGTGAGGAAAATTTGCCCTGAGCTAACATCCATTGCCAATCCTCCTCTTTTTTTGCTTGAGGAAGATTACCCTTAACACCTGTGCCAATCTTCCTCTACTTTGTATGTGGGATGGCTCCACAGCATGGCTGATGACTAGAGTAGGTCCACACCTGGAATCCGAACTTATAAACCTGGGCTGCTGAAGCAGAGCGCATGGAACTTTAACCACTTGGCCACGGGGCCGGCCCCCAACATACCTTCAATTTTTGATTCTTAAGAATTTAGATTAAAAGTAATCCGATTAAAAGAATCACAGTTCTAATTTTTCTAGTCCAATTACAATGTAACTCAATTAGAAAATAAACACAGCTCTTTGGGAACACTTCTGTTACATGAAGAAACAAATATTGATATTATAGTTTACTTCATTAATAACTTTAATCCTGTTGAGTATTTGAGATCACATTTTCAAATTGCTTCATGAGTTTTTCTTCAAAAAGTAAAGCCATGATGTAAGCCAGATTTATTACTGGCTAGTTTAAGTAAAGAGATGGGAATTTCAAAGAGGTGAACTGACTGACTAAAATTCACACATGTAGGCTCATGACCAAAGTAGGATTACAAAGCACGTTCTCAGAACCTGAATGTTTAAAAATATTATCAGTGCATAAAAATAATTAATCTCTGATATAACAGGTGGAATCCAAAAAGAAAACCTCCCAAGAGACTATGCTGGAAGAGCATGAAGTAAAAATCCAAGTTGCTTTATGTTGTGTTATCATGACATTAAAACTTTTGGTCCTCAAAGTTTTCCCACAAAAGAATAGAGAATCCAGTGGTCCAGGATAAGCTATCTGAATTAATTTTTACTCCTGGCTTACCCTTATTAAGAAATCTGGAAAATTACTAAAAACAATTCTGCTTACACATCAAGATCATTAGTTGCATCTGATAGTGATTTCTGTTTCACTACAGGGAAAGAGCTTCTAAAATAACCACTTGATGAAGTTCGAAAACAATTAAAAGTTTTGTTTCCTTTCTTAGTTTAATACACGACAACAATAGAGTCAGAAGCAACATTCACTTTCACTAAGTATTTTAACAAAATAATGGAGACAGACTTGGAAGGGTCTTCTGACAAATTCCTGCCTCATGGTGTTCAGTAACTCAGGCTATGCAAAAGTTACAATAATTTGAGATGCACTTGCATTTCTTGTACATACACTAAAGCCATCAATAGTGGGTGAAATTCTGGGAGAATTACATGAAAAAAATCTATGGTACATTCAATCCAAATTTTTATCTCTGACAGCAGTACTAAGCATGTTTGTTCTTTTAAATGAATACCTCGGATATTTACTCATATACACTCAAATACCTCCCATTTATTTCTATGTCCTGCCATAGAATATAAAATCTCTGGCTAACACTTACATATCCCAAGGCCTGCTCTCCATTATTTTTTAAACTTCTTAAAACATTGGTTCATTTCACAATGTTTAAAATGAAAATAATAGGGACAGGGAAAAGTTACCTTGCATTTCACTCCCTATTTCCTGACAGATGTGCCTTCTTTTCCATGTGAAAAATATTCCCCTTCTCATTTTCTTCTATCTTCCAAAAATTGCTCTCCTCACTCCATCTTCTTGTTAATAGAATGTTCCTGTAATTGAAAAGAGGAATGACTAAGCTTAGTGACCCAGGAGCTGCCAGCTGGTTCTCAAAGGGTAGGACTGTCAAGGGAAAGAAAAGAGTACCATCCTTTCCTTTCACATTCCCCTCTACAATTTAAGTGTTTCCTCTTTTTAATTTCCCTGCCCAGATGAAATACTAGATAGTACTTCTTTTTACTCCATTTTCTGCTTCTGTTGCCTGGTGCTTCTACTTCAGCTGAGGTCAAAGAAATGAATGTCCAAGCTATTAATCTAATATAGGGAGCAGCAAGTCCCCTCTCTAATGATGATGTATAATAACTATGAGTTAAGAGGAAATCTTCTGCTTTGTGCTTTATTAACTACACTTCATTTTTTATACTTACCAAACCTAGTCCAACTTAGAAATTTATCAATATTTCTTTCCTTCCTGTTATCTCCTCTCCCTTTTAACTAACGGGGAAACCACTTAAAATAATTAACTGTTGGAAATTGGTTTTGAGTATGTCTAGTTGCTCTAAGCCCAGTTTCAGTTCAATTCTATCTTCAAATGCACGATTCTTCTTAAGGCACAGGCCTGTGGACCTTACTGAAATTAAAAGTATGGAGCATTATTCTAGAAGTCCACGAGTCTATAAACTCTATGAAGAGAGAGACCATCCCTATCTCATTCACTGTTATATTTCCAGGGCCTAGTAGAGTTCAGGCACTTGATATGTATCTTTTGAGTGAATAAATAAATGTCTTTCTCCAGCAAGCCATCAAAAAATTATTCCAAATAGTGTTTTTCTTTATAATTTCACTATACAGAACTAAAGAAAGAACTCACTTAAAGTGATGTTCTATAGTAAACTGTGAGGAGGACATTCACAGTGGATTCTGTGTGATCAAGTTATTATTACTACAAATGAAGTTGTTGTTACAAGAAGATATTACTCTCCCACCTAAATCATAACGTACATCAAGAAATTAGAGCAGAATAATCTCTCAATTGAGCTTTTGTTTACTTATTACTAGTGTTCCACATTTGAACAATATCCAGCCTCTACTTCGTTGAAGGGGTAGAGGACTATTATCTGATTTCAATGAATGTTCAGTTCTTGGGAGCATACTCCTAAAAGGCTTACTAGTCAGTCTTTGTGGAGTGTAAATTTTATATAATTATTTCCATAAGCATTTACTGACCACCATTTATGCGTAGGATAATGTACTAGGTCCTATTGAATTCATCCAATGATTAGGAAAGAACAAAGAAACAAATTAGTCATCAAAGTACGTAAAGAAAGAGAAAACTAATTCATCCACAACAAAGACCACTCCACCTTCTTCAATATGTCTTGGAATATTTTTATGCAAATTCATCCTTGCAATAGTTAAAACAATTTGTATGGAGGGAAAAAAAGGAAAGTTTGGAAAAGATTACTGTTATTCAGTTGGAGTATGTAAACATGTTTGTGTTAATGCATCAGCTTTCTGTAATTATTTAACTACTCATCATTCTCTTATTTTAGCCCTTTTGGTCCCTCCTAAGGACTTTGATGTGACCATGTCCTGGAATTACTTCCTGTCATAGCGGGAAATATAGGCAGCTTCCTGACTGAGACAGGAGTCCCCATTGCTGGTTCATTTTTATTGTCCTGGTTACCATCCTGGTTTTCCCCAGCCTGAGCTCCAGCTGTCTGTTGGCACAATGTGACTGGACTTCCTTCATACTCTATTGCATTACAAAGTCTTGCATGAGATTCACTCAGTCTCAACTATGTAGAAATGGTTTGCCTTCTACACTTCTGCTCTCTGGGGCAGGGCCAGCTTCATGGGAGTGCAGTCCACAGGAGTCACACAGGACCCCATACTCAGGCCTCATGCTGTCACTGTCTTGAAAATTCTTAATAATTTTATCTTTGAACTTGTGTTTTGTAAGTAAAGTTGAATGGGGCAGTGGAGTATGCATATGACCAGACAGGATATGTGAAAGAAAGAAAAATGTTTTGCATTTTGGTACCTTTATGGCACTTTCTTTGTGCTTTGTGCAAAATAGGCCCTGCATTTTCATTTTGAACTGGGATCTCCAAATTATGTAGCTAGTCTTGCTCTGAGGAGAAATATGTGAAAATGGGATCCAAACTACAATTTCTCCTAAAAACAAAAGACAAAAAACAAAAAAACTCCAGAGAATTTGATTTTCAAAATTGCTCTTTGAATACCCTCAAAAAAGTTTTGCTATAGCGAATCTTTATGATAAATACAGTACCTATCTAGTAGAGCAATTTAATTATCACAGGCTGTATTAATTACCATAATAAACTCCACTCCAATAGGACTCTAGGTAGACAAGTCTTCCAGCCTCAGGCCTCTCCTCATTAAACTGCAATTAGCATGATAAATGGGGAGTGTGATTTTGCTGCAGCCAGTATTAGACCTACTTACTCACGAGGTGACAGGGGAAGCCATCAGAGATGAGAATTAAAGATATTTAAATAAAAAAGAAAATGGTGGGCTCTCCTATCATCTGGCCATTAGGCCAACATCTATGTACAGGCATATCTTAGACATTTCAGCTGTATGTGATGAAGACCTCAAATAAGTACCAATGTTAATATGAGTTAATACAATCCGGTGACTAAATGCAGTCTGTCTTTGGAAGGTCATAAGTTTTGTGAGAAGCCAAGATGACTATAATCTTTGCAAAGCATTAACAGGAAATCTTACTAAATAAGATGGCTGCTATGGATGGCCTCTGAAACATTGTGCACTCTTGGTCAAGTGATGCTATATTTCACGTTTGCCAATGGTATAGCTTCAACAGCATTGCATTACCACATGTATTAACATGTATTTAATTTGAAATTCATACCTTAAGAAAGAAGGCTTTCATGTATACGGCTTTATTGAAACCAAAGCAAAGACAAATCACAGTATTTGATTTTAATCTGTGACAATATGCTATAATTCCAGGAATCAGATTCCTGAAGAATTCCTCTACCCTTGTAGCATACTCACTTTTAACCTGAGTTTCTTTAAAGGAGTTTTTGTTCCCTAATATCAAATATTCTTCAAGATAAAATGTTTTTAAAATTGCCATTTCAATAAATGAATTTGCATGGGAAGAATACCTTATAGAAAATATCATATCATGCTCTGATGGCATTTTAAATTATTTTAAAAGAAGTACCATATACTATATTTCATTTTACCTGGTCAGCTCTAGAAAGGATGGCTATTTTTCCTTCTATGTTATCATCCAAATATTTCATCACCTTTAACCAAGGAAGTTAAATATCTATACACTGAGAGCCGTAAGACAGTGAGGAAAGAAATTTGAAGAAGACACAAATAAATATAACGATATTCCATGTGATGTATCAGAAGAGTTGCTGTTAAAATGTTCATACTACCCATAGCCATCTATAGATTCAATGCAATCCCTATTAAAATTCCAATGGCATTTTAAACAGAACTAGAAAAAGCAATCCTAAAATTTCTGTGGAACCACAAAAGACCTGAATAGCCAAAATACCCTTAAGAAAGAAGAAAGCTAGTGGCATCACATTTCTTGATTCCAAACTTTATTACAAAACTATAGTAATCAAAACAGTATGGTACTGGCATAAAAACAGACACATAGATCAATGGAAGAGAATCGAAAGCCCAGAAATAAACCTATACATATAGAGTCAACTAATATTTGATGGGGAGCCAAGAATACTCAATAGGGAAAGTATGGTCTCTTCAATAAACGGTGTTGGGAAAACTGGATATTCACATGCATAAGAATGAAATTAGACCCCATCTCAAACCACTCATAAAAATTTAACCCAAAATAGATTAATGACTTAAATGTAAGACCTGAAACCATAAAATTTTTAGAAGAAAACACATGAAAAAAGCTTCTTGACATTGATTTTGGCAATGACTGTTTGGAAATGATGCCAAAAGCACAAGAAACAAAAACAAAAATAAACAAGCAGAACTTCATCGAAGTAAAAAGCTTCTGCACAGCAAAAGAAACAATCAACAACATGAAAAGGCAGCCTATGGAATGGGAGAAAATATTTGCAAACCGTCTATCTGATAAGGGGTTAATATACAAAATATTTAAGTAATTAATACAACTCAACAGCAAAAACCAAACAATATGAATAAAAAATGGTCAGAAGACTTGAATAGACATTTTTCCAAGGAAGACATACAAGTGGACAACAAGTACATGAAAAGGTGCTCAACATCACTAACCATCAGGGAAATGTAAACCAAAACCACAATGAGATATCACCTTATGCTTGCTAAAATGTCTGTTATCAAAAAGACAAGCTATAAATGCTAATGAGGATGTGGAGAAACGGGAACTCTGGTGCACTGTTTATGGGAATGTAAATTGATATAGCCACTAAGGAAAATAGTATGAAAGTTCCTCAAAAAATTACAATATAACTACCATATGATGCAGCAATCCTACCTCTGGGTATATCGCCAAAGAAGATGGAATCACTCTCAAAGAGATATCTGCCCTCTCGTGTTCATTGCAGCATTATTCACAATAGCCAAGACATGGAAGCAACCTAATGTCCATCAATGGATGAATGGATACAGAAAATGTCACACACACATACACACACACTGAAATACTATTCAGCCATAAAAAGGAAGGAAATTCTGCCATGGATAGACCTTGAGGGAACTATGCTAAGTGAAATAAGACAGAGAAAGACAATACTGTATGATCTCACTTATATGAGGAATCTAAAACATTGAACTCATAGAAATAGAGAGTAGAGTGGTAGTTGCCAGAGGCTGAGAGGTGGGGGAAATGAGGAATGTTGGTCAAATAGCACAAACTTTCAATTATAAGACGAATAAGTTCCCACGGTGACTATAGCTGACAATGCTGTATTGTATACTTGAAGTTGTTATGAGAGTAGAGCTTTAATAATGTCACCATAACAAAACCAAAGTGGTAATTATGTGAGGTGATAGAGATGTTAACTAATCTTATCATGGTAAAGATTTCACAATATATATGTGTAACAAATCATCATATTGTACCCCTTAAACTTACACAATGTTGCATGTGAATTATATCTCAATAAAGCTGGAAAGAAAGAGAAATAAAAATAAATATTCCATCACTAAATGGAGAGGGCTGTCTTGGGTTTGGTTGTATTCGTTAACCATTAAATTAACAGTTATTCTAGGTGTGATAAAAAGTATAAACATATTATTCAAATTTTTATGTTCTTTAAAATAAAACATGAAAACAGTGTCAGAGACTGTCATGTCTTGCAAATGACCCCCAAGTCTGCATATCCAGCCCCGACATTTGTTTCTGAGATCTATGCCCAGTTCGCAGCCCTCTACCAGTGAATTCATTTGTGTATGCTAGAAGCAGCACTCAAGCAATCCTTTTCTCTCTCAGTTCATTAAACAGTAGCATGCTAAGATTCATCTTGATTGCTTCCTTTCTCAAAAATTATATTCATTTTGGCATTAAATCTTGTCAATTCTGCCTCTCCAACATCTATCAAATTCTCCTCTTTTCTATCCCCATGACCATAGTGGGCACTTATTTATACAGGTTTTGTTTTAGTTTACTAATATCTGCTTCCCTCACAGAATAGTCATCTCTAGTATTGTCATTAATCTTGATATTCCCCTCTGCTGCTATATCATTACTTTGCACTTATGTGATGTTCAAATACTTTAATTAAATACAACTTCAAGATTAATGTACAGATTCTTTAACTGCATTATTACTTAGATTTTATAAATCATTAGAATATAAAAATATTTATCAAATTAGAAAGACCTCTGTACACATTGATATTATTTTTTACTTTGAGCTTTAACTTTTAAAATAAAAACAGCAAAAAATAATAGTAGGATGAAGAATACAGTGATATCTATTATCCATAAGAAGCACTTGCTTTGTGCCAGGCATTGTGCTGACTTTAAATATATTATCTCATATAATCCTTATAAAAACTCAGTGAAGTAGGTTAGCAATGAAGTGCACATTTTAGCTATACTTATTCTTCTACACATGAAGAGACACACTGGTGCCTACTGGCCTATTCGAAGCATCAGATGGTGTCTTGAAAATCTGCCACTTCTGGTGCCAAACATCTCTAATCACATGTTCCCTGTAATTATTCTAGCTGGGGCCTTGTCTCTTTATATCCTGTTGGCCTTAGTGAAGCAAAGTTCCTGCCAGAGGCAAACTGGCTTTCTTTGTGTGTCTTCATTCCACGAGCTCTCACATCCTACCCTTCCTCTGGTACCTGGTAGCCGGGTTAAAAATGAAAGGAGGGAGGTCATGGTGCCAGGCACGTGGTGTAACTCATCCTCTGACAGTTTTTTTCGCTAAGCAGAGAGCTTGGCACTATGGAAAATTTGCTACTGCGACTTATTCCTCTTCTTCTATCTCTACAAGGGTGACGAGTCTGCATAGATGAAACTCTCGCTGTAGAACATCCAGAGCAGATTTTTTTCTTTTTTTCGAATTTGCTTCTTAAATGAGTTTAACTTTTTTTTTCTTTTTGAATATGTTGGAAAACAATTTGAGCAGAATAGGCTCAAATATGTTTTACTGATGTTTCTTTATGGTCTCAAGAGCATCATACCTATTCATGTTCTATGAACATCTTCAAACTGTTTGTCACTACATTTCATTAGAGGACAACACTTAGTATTGACTCATAAACACGGTTGCATTGGAAAATAAATGGACTGGAAAGGGAAGAAAATGATGACTAGGGTTGACTGTTAGCCTTCCTTCTTAATGTTCTTCAAGTCAACCTTGAACAGATTTTTCGGGCCCCTAGCAAGAGACTATATGCTGTACTTAATTTTCCACTCATTGTCTCTCACACTTTATCCTCTAACAACTAGGAACTACGTGTAGTTTTTCTAACATGCAAGCTACTTCACATCTTGGTGACTCTGCACATAATGCTTTGTTTTTCTAGGATATTTTTTCCTCCCCTTGTCTACCTGATAAAGTTAAAGATGCTTCAAAACCTAGTGCAGGTGACTTCCCTGTAAATAAATTCCATCTCAGAAAGTTAATCACTTTTTCAGTGGTTAGCATGTATATATAGTACTACTGCTACATTTATTATGCTGGTTATAATTGTCCTTTTTTGCATTTACATTTCTACTTCTCCTTGAGAGTAGAACCCATACCTAGCATAATTTCCTAGCACTTAGTAGTTTCAAAATTTATGAAAATCTAGTTGTTGAATATTAACTTAAAAAGTTTCAACTTGCATCAATTTTAAGTTATAGGCTTTTCTTTTCCTGTGGATAATATAACCTCTTTCAATGCAGAGACACTGTTTTCCCTTTACTAGATACACCCACCACAACTAAAGTATGTGCGATGTCCAAGAGGACTGGTGATGGGTAATTACTCTTGTCAGCTGCTTTCAACTAGCATCAAAATCGGGCCCTTTATAGCACATATTCATATAAATGACAGCACAAGTCAAACCTATCTATCTGCCTAAATAGATGGAACCATTTCCCACCCTTCAAACATTCTTTCCTCTCCTCTAAGGTTATGTCAAAAATCATCATGATTAATAGTCAACATGTCCAGTCCACTCAATGGAATTTCTGAGGAATTTGTCATCTTTCTTTGAGAATTCTATAAGAAATAAAATACTTCCAAAGCAACTGCATAGCTACAAAGACATTTTAAAGGAAAATATATCTGTCATTAGCAGATATCTACTAAAATTATCACCAGCAGTATCATCGTCATCACATAATAAATAAAGTCCTCTGTGATCAATTTCCTTTATGTGAATACAAAATCACTCATTGTATTTTTAAAATCTGTCCTACAAGAGCCTTGAATGTGAGCAAATAGACCTAACTATGCCTCACTCAGGAAGGTGTATGTGTGTATATTGATATGTTTCATGGCATTTTTCCCTAATTTTTGATTGCTTATATAACAAGAAAAATGATAAAGCAATAAATAATTTATATCACTTAGATGTATGCATATATTACATATACACTATATACATATTATGTATCATACATATATATTGTACAAATGTGTCTGTGTGTGTCCAGTCAGGAGACAGAAAGCACAACAGTTATTTGAACAGAGAGAATTATAAACATTATTTAATATAAAGAACTGTTAACTAGGTATAAAATTATTAACTAGGTAACTGTAAGGACAGAAATAAAATTCTAAGATATCACAGAGGTAGAAACTTCAGGAAATAGTCAGCACCTGTAGGGCTGCAGGAACAAAGAGAAGAGGCTGGAATTGTGAAAACATAGTTGCTTAGTGAAGCGGCCTCACAGAGAGCAGAGAGGATTGGTACAGCTCAACTGGCATTGGTGTCTCTAACAGCAGTAGGATGAGGCTGGCTCTACGTGAGTATTGGAAACACTTCAAACTGGTTTTGTCTGTCCCTGTAGGAAGGAACTACTGCTGCTTGGGTAAAGAAGAGTTGTTGCACTGATGCTGACAGAAAAAAAAAAAATGGGCATAAATCCCTTCTCCCCACTCCAGCCTTGCAGTCTGTCTGTCTGTGTCTCTTTCTAGTACCCCTATAGGCAAAGCCTATCAAGGATCAGCTGGCAAAGCAGAAATATTTTGCAGAGTTCCAGCTCTGGACAACAAAGCAGAGCATGGAAGGGTGGGTTTGGAGCTGAGAGACAATAACTTGAAAATTGATATGCTTCCTCTTCTCAGGAAGACCGCCACATTCCACAGACTATTTTGGTAAAGCAGCTTTGTATGCCAAAGAGTTTCAATAGATTTAATACTAATATAGGATCTCCTTTTCCCTATTTGACCCAGAATGTTCTTCCTCAGAAGAAAATATTAGCCTTGGAAGATCATATATATATAGAAGAAGATTTTCAGTAAGCCCTATTTAAAGTAAAGGATGTCATTTTCCTACATATTTCAATTTCCATTTTCTTTCTTCCTTCCCTTCACTTTCTTGTCTTTTTTTCTGATTTATTGCAGGGAGGGAGGCAGCATGCTGCATGCCCCAGGTATAAACGTTATCCCTATCTCAGATTAGAATGAGCAGGAGGACTTTTCAAAAGGAAATCAGTGAAAAGCAAGTTGATGAGAGAGAGAGGTGAAAGATGGATATCGTGTTAAATTTCAGTTCTTGGTGAAAGAGAAATCTTTTGACTATGAAATGCATTTTTGGAATTCTGTAAAGTCTCTGTAAGATGTAGCATGGTCAAGCAAGTTCCTCAAGAACCATGCAGAATATTTAGTTAAGTAAAGGGAAAAAATATTTTTCTTTATAAAATGGGGAGACTGACATTATGTCTATTGATTAAACAGTCCTTCCTGTTGTAAGAGCAGATGTTATTCTAAGAGAAATAAATGAAGATTAACATTCATTTTTATATCATGAACAAACTAATATTTATAGAGAGGAGGAAAGATGTTCCCTCACATTATCGTAATCAGTTTCACACAGGAATATTTCCACTATACAGAAGAATTGCACTTTAGAAAGGCAATTCGAATAAGGCTGAAAATCTGCCATGGTGTAGCTGCTGTTATTTCTCAAATCAGCAACCATGCGCAGAAGGGAGCGCTAAATGTGAATCCTTCTCTCTTCCCTATCCTCATCCATTTCTCTCTCTACTATTTAGAAGGTGACAGACAGTAAATATCTACATAACAGAGCAACAGCAAATGACAGATTGACTAGAGATGAGTTTCTCTCATTTGCCAGTGAAAATTTAGGAAATGTACCACAATTCTATGTAATGCTAGGGAAGCAGGTGACTCTAGAAAATAATTTTCTGTATTGATTCCAGACATAATTCTATTTTATACTGGCAGATTACCACTCTTCCAAAGATGACCCCAAAAATTCCTTAAATAATCATTTTTCCACTTCCTCTGACTCTTTTTCTCTCTTGCTAAATTTTGTAATGATTGCTCCTCAAAATTCCACTAAAGGTGGGGCCGGCCCCGTGGCAGAGTGGTTAAGTTCGCACACTCCGCTGCAGGCGGCCCAGTGTTTCATCAGTTCGAATCCTGGGCGCGGACATGGCACCATTCATTGAGCCACGCTGAGGCGGCGTCCCACATACCACAACTAGAAGGACCCACAACTAAGAATATACAACTGTGTACCGGGGGGTTTTGGGGAGAAAAAGGAAAAAAATAAAATCTTTAAAAAAAAAATTCCACTAAAGGTATTGCTAATTTTGTAGATCTACAAATCAACAAGAAAAAGACATATCACCCAAATAGCAAAATGGGGAAATATTTAAACAGGCACAAAAAGGGATATCTAAATATCCAAAAAATATATGGAAAGGTATTCTACCTCACTAGTCATCAAAGAAATGCAAATTAAAACCACAATAAAATAGCACTATATAACCAATGGGATTACAAATTTATAAAAAGACTGACAGTATAAAATATTATGAGGATGTGGAGCAAGTAGGACTTCCATAAACTCTTGGTAATTATGTATGCAAATGGACTCAACTACTTTGTGAAACTGATTATCAGTGTCTATGCAAGTGTCTATGGACGACAGGCATATCTAACAATATTTCCTACTGGAAAATGCGCCAAAAATTCCACATAGAAGAGTGTTAATAGCAGCTTCATTCAAAACAACCCAAAACTGCAAATTTACATGTCCTGCGAATGTATAAATAACTGTGATTGGATTAAACAATGGAATATTATACAGAAATGAAAATTAATGATATACTGCTATACATAGCAAAATACATGAATACATAATTTTGTGGGGAAAGCCAGACCCAAAAGAATACATACTCCATTATTGCACTTACATAAAATCAAAAAAGGCAAACTATCCCTTGATGTTAGAAGTCAGGATAGTGGTTATCTTTGGTCAGGAAGTGTTGCTTGGTGATCAGAAGGGGTAACAAAGGAGGCTTCTAGAGTACAGTTCATGGTCTGTTTCTTTTTCTGGGTGGTGTGGTTACATGAATGCATTTACTTTGTAAAACTCATTGAGTTGCACACTTGTGTTTCACTGTTATACTTCAATCTAAAAGTTTATTAAATTCCCACCAACAATGTACAAGAGTTCCAATTTCTCCACATCCTTGCCAATACTTGCTATCTTTTTTCCTTTTTGATAATAGCCATTCTAATAGGTGTGAAGTGATATCTCATTGTGATTTCAACTTGCATTTGCCTAACGATTAGTGATACTGAGCACCTTTTCAAAAACCTGTTGGCCATCTGTATGTCTTCTTTGGAGAAATGTCTATTCAAGACCTTGCCTATTTTATAATCAGATTATTTATTTGCTATTGAGTTATAGTACTCCCTTATGTCCTATATCCTTTATTAGATTTTTATTTTTCAAATATTGTCTCCCATTCGATAGGTTGCTTTTTCATTCTGTTGATTGTTTCCTCTACCGTGCAAAAGCTTTTTAGTTTGATGTAGATGGTGTAGTCACTATGAAAAACAGTATGGGGTTTCGCTAAAAAATTAAAAATAGAACTGCCATTTGATCCAGCAATTCCAGTTCTGGGTATATATCCAAAAGAATTAAAATCAGGATCTGGAAGAGATATGTACACTCCCATGTTCATTGCTACATTATTCACAATAGCCAAGATATGGTAACAACTTAAATGTCTATCTAGGGATAAATGGATAAAGAAAATGTTGTATATGGAGGAGAAGGGGTCGGGGCAGCATGAAAGGGGTAGAGGGGCACGTATGTATGGTGACAGATAAAAACTAGACTATTGATGGTGAACACGATGCAGTCTATACAGACACTGAGATATAATAATGCACACCTAAAATTTACACAATAAGACAATATGACCTCAGTAAAATAATTAAATTAAAAAATAAAGCAAATGTGGTATATACATACAATGGACCATTATTCAACCTTAAAAAAGGAAGAAATTCTGCCGTATTTGACAACATCGATGAACCTGGAGTACGTTATTCTAAGTGATGTAAGCCAGTCACAGAGGGACAAATAGGGCATGATTCCACTTACATTACGTATCTAAACTAGTCAAACTCACAGAAAGAGAAAGTAGAATGGTGGTTGCTGGGGGCTGAGGTGAGGGAGAAACAGGTAGTTATTGTTTAACAAGTACAAAGTTTCAGTCATATAAGACGAGTAAGTTATAGAGATATGCTGCACAACATAGTGCCTGCAGTTTCCAATTCAGTATTGTATACTTAAAAATTTGTTAGGAGGGTGGATCTTATGTTAATGTTCTTACCACAAAACAAGGGATGGGCAAATCTGGAGGAATCTTTAGGAGGTGATGGATATGTTTATTACCTTGATTGTGGTGATGCTTTTCACGGGTGTATGGATATCTCTAAACTCATTAAATTGCATATATTAAGTATGTCCAGTTTTTTTGTATATCAATTACACATCAATAGAGCTGTTTTTAAAAACATTCATTTAAAAAAGAGAGAAAAAGAATGAAAGATCATGACCAGTACTACTTATACATTAAGTTTCTTTAAAATAAACTTTTTTTTTACTATAAATTCCCAGGCAATTTCCTAAAATTATTTTTTTCTCTTCCCCCTGACCTCCTCAGTTCCCCTTTGTGAGACTCAGGCTGTTGTCATTTCTCCCCTTGCAGCAGCCTATAGTTCAATCTGTCTTTCTGCCTCTAGTCTGGTCTCACTTCCATAAATTCTGGTTTTTACCTTAGTTTTTTAATAGCATATTTATATTTGGAAATACATCATGTATACCAAGTAATATAATAATAAATGCACAGTTTAGGAGATAAGAATAAACAGAAACAAATCAACAAAATGAACACCCATATACCCACACCACCCTGATTAAGAAAAAGACATTACTTTGAATTCTTTTGTAGTTCCTCGCCAACCCCAACCCTCATCTCCAACACAGATATTCAATATTCTGAATTTTATGTTAAACATGTCCTGGCTTGTATTTAGTTTTAAAATACAACATAGTTACAAACTAAACATAAAAACACCAAACTAAAAATAATTTAAGCAATATTTTGTTTGTTTTTTCTTGTTTTAAAATTTAAATTAATGGAATCATAACAGTTTATTCTACTGTGAACTTTTTCATTCTGATATGACACAGGTGCCTGCACCTTTACTCCATTTTGTTTTCCACTGCTGAATAACATCCATTGTATGAGTATACCACAAATTATTTATTCTCTTTTGGGTAGATATTTGCATTGTTTACAGTACTTTTGTCATTACAAAAAATAATCCTAAGAGCATTCTTTTGCTTGTCTCTTGTATACGTACAAGAGTTTGTAGGGAATATATCTAAGAGTAGAGTCACTGGGTCATTGGATATGCACAAGTTCAAATTTATTAGGAAACGCCAAAATATTTTCCAAAGTAATCAAACCAAAACAATTTCCTTTTATAGCACATCTTTGCTTAGTACAGTCAGTTTTTAATCTCAGTCATTCAAATTAGTGTGTAATTTATCTTAACATTTCCATATGTTTAATGGCTGTTTGTATTTCCTCTTCCATGAAAATATAGATTATGTCATTTGTTTATCTTTCTTTTTTTTTGAGGGGGCTCTTTCTTTTAATTGAGTTCTGATACTGTTTATACACTCCGAATCCTCCAGGGTTTTTTAGTAATTGGTGCGCAAATATCATTTACCACTATGGCTTCTCTTTTCACTCTCTTTACTATATCTTTTGATGAAGAGAAGTTCTTAAATTTTATATAGACTTAATTATCAATATTTTCCTTTATGGTTTCTGCTTTTTAAGTCTTGTTTAAGAAGTCTTTTCCCGACCCAAAGGTCATAGAGACTTCTTTATTACTTAAAAAGATTTAAAGTATTTTCTTTCACATTTAAAATCTTGATCAATCTGGAATTGATTTCTGTGTATGAATGAAGTAAGTGTCTACTTTTATACTTTTTTTCTCATATGGATAACTGAGTCCCCTTACCATCTAAAGAACAGGCCATCCTTGTCCCACTGACTTACAATACTTCTCTGTCAAACATCAAGTTTCCAATCACATGTGGACCTATTTTGGTCTCACTTAGCACTGAACCACTTCCATAGTGTTTTAAGACATTATCTTTTTAAAAGAGAAAACTAAATATTTTTATTCATTGAGTTAAGCTGAATTAGAATTATAAGCAATAATTTAGTGATTAAATATTTGTGTTTTACAGTGAAGACCTATGAAACAAACAATAAAAATCAAATAAAAACATGAAAATCATTTCTGCAGAAAAATTTTCATTGAATATAAGAAGAATTTTCTATTTCCTTGTTTAGAAATTCAGGTAATTACACTTTTGGAGAGCTGTCAGTGCTCTCATAAACTGCATATCCTATGATGATACTTTGTACTACAAAATGAATTACGCTTTTTAAAAAATTCTTTCTGGGTCAAGTTACACTTTGATTAATCCAAGACTTATCTAATTAGGAAAAACATAAAAATGTACTCATGTTCAGTTCTTAATTATCAAATTTATTCAATAAAATGTTTTTACTTTTGGCTGTGACTCCACAATGAAATGTAGCAAACAGTAATCAGTATTTTCATGACGAAAGTAAACTATTTTTCTTTTCTTGAAAGACATTCAAAGACTCTTGCACTCTTGTTTCCTAAATCCTCAGACATCTCAGGCTTATGATTTGCTGTTTCAGACTGGAACCTGATCAGTGGCTCTCAACCTTGGTTGCACCTTAGAATTGCCCTACCCCATTCAAATCAGAATCTCTAAGGATGGGATCCAGATGTCAGTAGTTATTAAAGTTATCCAGGTAATTCTAATGTGCAGCCAGGGGTGAGGACCACTGGCCTACCGTAATACATTCATCAGCCAAACCTCATTGAAAATGCTAAGTGAAGAAATGATATGTTTTTTTTTTCGCTTAACATTTCATTCATTGATATCTTCCTATGTACCAGGCACTATGTAAAGTGTTAATAAACCATCCTTGCTTTCAAGAAATTTACAGTCTAATGCAGGAAGCTGACATTAATCAAGTAACTACAGGTTGTATAATTATAAACCCAGATTGGTATGCTAAAGGAGAGGCAAGATTCTACCAGAGGGTCCAACAAAGGAACCTTAACTGATTAGGGCATCAAGGAAGTTTCCCTGAAGAAGTGATTCTAGAGATGAAAGGTGATGAATGAGCAGGAAGCGGGGAGAGATGGGGAGAGTACTCCAATCTGAAGGGGCAGCAAGTGTGAAGGCTCTCCTGCAAAAGGAACCAACACCTTCTGGAGGGATGAAAGAAGCCTAGGAGCTGGATGGCAGAACATCAGAGGTGAGCAGTATGAGAGGAGACCAAAGAGGTAGCCAGAACATGTCAGATGTTACAGGAACAAGATTTTATTTTTCATATTTAAATACCTTATTTTTAGAGAAGTTTTAGGTTACAGCAAAACAGAGGAAGGTAAAGGAAGTTCCCAAATGCCCCCTGCCTCCACACATGCACAGCCTTCCCCATTATCATCATCCCCCACCAGAGTGGCACATTTGTTACAATCAATGGAATCTACATTGACACACCATTATCGCCCACAGTCCATAGTTTACATTACAGTTCACTCCTGGTGTTGGACATTCTATGGGTTTGGACACATGTGTAATTCATCATTATGGTACCCTACAGGATAGTGTCACAGCCCTCTATGTTCTGCCTATTCATGCTCCCCCACCCCAAACTCCTGACAGGCCATTGATCTTTTTACTGTCTCCATAGTTTTGCCTGTTCCAGAATGTCATATAGTTGGAACCATGCAGCATGTAGATTTTTCAGATTGGCTTCTTTCACTTAGTAATATGCATTTAAGTTTCCTCCATGTCTTTTCATGGCTTGACAGCTCATTTCTTATTAGTGCTGAATAATATTCCACTGTCTGGATGTTCCACAGTTTATTTACCCACTCACCTGTTAAAGAACATCTTAGTTGCTTGCAAGTTTTGGCAAATATGAATAAAGCTGCTATAAATGTCTGTATGTAAGTTTTTGTGTGGACATATGTTTTCAACTTTTTTTGGCAAATATCATGGAGTGCAATTGCTGGATCATATGGTACGGATGATACGATTTTAAAGATCATATCAATTCTTTTCCAGATATATTCTCATGACTTTGTAATCTAAATAGTTGCCTCACATCTTTTGTTTTGCAGTGGAAATCCAGCATGGGGCACACACAATTGCTATATCTCAAACAGTATGGAATCAGTAAACCCTACATACCCAAAGTATAACACATCACATTCTACTGTCTTTTCTAGCAGACTATAAACTGCATTTAGTTCAACTTTGCATCTACAGAATCTAGTACAGTTACTTAGATATGCCTGGCATCTAAAAACGGTGTGTGCATTATTAAGTTATTCAATATTCATTTCCAGTAATGATAGCTCAGGTTACTCAGACCACCCTCTCACTTAAAACAAGTAGAAATATTGGAGGAAATATTTAAAGAAAATTATTCAAGGCATCACAATACTAGAAAGATACCAGTAAATTCAAAAGAAAAACTCTAAGGACAAGACCAAAGCCCATTCCATATGTCTTCAATGAACATGAACCCTCTATTCCAGTTAATCAATCTCTTCAGTCATTGAAATGCTATTTGCAGTTTCTCCAAGTCTTGAATGCCCGTATACTCACTTTCTCTCTAACTTTCAGACTTCCATTCAAAACCCTAAAAATCCTAACCATCACTTTCTCCTAGCAATGTTCTTTAATCTCACCAGGAGTAAGTGATCTTTCCTTCCTCTAGAATTGCATAAGAAATATTCAATTCCATTAAACTGGCAGTTAAGCTAAACCTGATTACTCCATACCCTCTTCTTTATTGTCATGTTAGATTTTAAAAATATCTGTAAATTATGTTGTTTCTTAACCAAGTTTCATGACCCTGAAGTGCATAGGTTTTGTTGTATGCCTCTTTTATTCCTGTGGATTCTTGAATCTAGACAATTATCCAATGTTTGTTCATATGTGTAAATTCATTTCTAAGTTGTCTCTAAACTAGTGCTTCTCAAATTTAAGCATCTATCAGAATTACAAGGAAGGGTGACTAACACAGATTAAACATAGATTGCTGAGCTCCATCCCTGGAGTTTTTGATTCATTAGGTCTGATGAAGAGTATCAGAATTTGCATATCTAAGAAATTCCCAGGTGATGCTGATGCTGCTGGGTCCAGGGCCATACTTTGAGAACCAGTGTTCTAAATCTTTGTGTCTTGAGAATAGTTGCTACAATATGGTTCTTACTATTTGCTCCTACGTTTCTACATTAGTATTCTTATCTTTGAAGAGGTTTATAGGGGAAATTACTTTACTGGTCATTCAACTCCTATCAGTAGCTGTTTCAAATCCACTTTGGTCTAATCTTTTGGTTCCTAGAGTGTAGTAGTATAAAGCAGAAACTGTCTTGCAATCATAACAACGGGCTGCATCCCTTTTTATCTTGAAACACTTTGTTATCTCCTTTTGTGATTAAGATTTTAAAACTTAGCTGGAATTCTTTATCTCCTTCAAATTTCCTCAAAATGTGGGTGTTCACCTTATCTGTTGATACTATGCTTTTAAGAGGACATCTACGGCCAGCCCCAGTGAGCTAGTGGTTAAGTTGAGTGTTCTATGCTTTGGTGGCCTCGGTTTGGTTCCCAGGCTCAGACCTACATGGCTCTGTTAGCAGCCATGCTGTGTTGGCGGCCCAAATACTAAAAAACAGAGGAATATTGGCATGGATGTTAGCTCAGGGCAAATCTTCCTCAGCAAAAAAGAAAGAAGAAGAAGAAGAAGAGGACATCTGTATGTCCTCTATTTTGTGGAGGAAGGTCATATTTACAGTTTCACTCTTTCTTTTCTCTTAATAGGCAGCAGGGATACAAGCACAGCTATAATGTGGATTTGCTAGGGTGATAGGAATGAGGGTATGAATTTGGAGGGAGTTGAAGTTGGAGAAGATTAGAGAAAATAATTTAATATAGAGATTTAACCTCTATGAGCTTTCTTGAGAATAGAATCCTTTGAAAAAACCTTATACACAAAAAAACCCAACAATCCAATTAAAAAATGGGCAAAGGATCTGAACAGAGATTTCTCCAAAGAAGATATATGGATGGCCAACAGGCATATGAAAAGATGTTCGACATCATTAGCTATCAGGGAAATGCAAATCAAAACTACAATGAGGTATCACCTCACTCCGGCCAGAATGGCTATAATCAACAAGAAAGGAAACAACAAATGTTGGAGAGGATGTGAAGAGAAGGGAACCCTTGTTCACTGCTGGTGGGAGTGCAAACTGGTGCAGCCACTATGGAAAGCAGTATGGAGTATCCTCAGAAAATTAAGAATAGGTCTACCATATGATCCAGCTATCCCATTGCTGAATATTTATCCAAAGAACTCGAAAACGCAAAGGCATAAAGATACTTGCACCCCTACGTTCATTACAGCATTATACACAATAGCCAAGACTTGCAAGCAACCTAGGTGCCCAACAAGGGACGAATGGATAAAGAAGACGTGGTATTTATACATGATGGAATACTACTCAGCCATAAGAAACGATGAGATCTGGCCATTTGTGACAACATGGATGGAACTTGAGGGTATTATGCTGAGTGAAATAAGTCAGAGGGAGAAAGTCAAATACCATTTGATCTCACTCGTAAGTAGAAGATAAAAACAATGACAAACAAACACACCGCAACAGAGATTGGATTGGTGGTTACCAGAAGGGGAGGGCAAAAGGGGTGATTAGGCTCATATGTGAGGGGATGGACTATAATTAGTTTTTGAGTGGTGAACACGATGTAATCGACACAGAATTAGAAATATATTACGATGTATTCCCTTCCTGGTGCCTCATATTCCATCATTTAAGGATTTATTTCTGTTTTTATGCATTGCTTGTCCTAATGGTCTTGTTTTAGAATGCAGATTCTTTAGGGAGGGGATGTTCAGGGTCTAGAATACACTAGTGCAAATTAGTTTTGCCATTTCACTTTTCAATTGGGTTTCCCTTACAAAAACTCTAGACTGAAGTTATTTTGGTGTAATTTTTAGTCTCCTGATTGGTACAATAAAAATATATACAGGATATAGAGGATGAATTTGATTGATAACTCTCTACCTTAATGATTTTATTTAGTAACATTTTCAAGTAGCTAATTTTCTCTTATGTATCCTGAAGGTGATTGAAGTTGTTAGCAGCTGAACCTTTCTGATACAGTTTTTGGTAAAAATTTTGTTGACATACAACATAAACACAGAGAAACTCAACTCATGAATGTACAGTTCATTGAATTTTTGCAATTAACATACTCTTATAACCAGTACCCCCAAACACTAGCAGCCCCACAAAAGCTCCTCTCATGCCCCCTTCCATTCACTGACTTTTCACACCAAATATTAGTTTTCGGGCATTTTTTTAGAGAACAGCTCTCCATAGAATGCATGGGCACATATAAGGTATTTTTTCTCAATTTTTGAGCTTTAACCAAAATTCTGAGAAAGTATACACAATCCCGTTTGACATCCTCTGACATATCCGTACGATTAAAAGACCAAATCTCTTAGAATAATTTTGAGATCCACCCAAAAGAGAAATAACTCTAATTTACACATTTAATGTTTGGTATCTTTCCTCAAAATCATATCAGGGAATTGATTCCATCTGTTCCTATTACTTCTTGCCTTTAAAACTGCGGAGATTAACACTGAAATTTTCTCCTAGAAATAATTATTTTCAGAAACAGGTTCTAGTTGATTCTTCACTTCACTAAGTTAGAGGAGAGAGATCCAAATTCTCAAAGAACTGCAGATTTAGAGGATTGGATCCGCAAGAGACCTTCTTGACCATTCCATCTAGCCAATCCAATTTACAGATGAGAAAGTGGAGGCCCAGAAAAGCTAAGTGTTTAATCACAATATTAGGTAAGGCAGACCTGTCCTAGGACCTAACCCCCCTATACCCAGTGCATAGCTCTTTCCAAACTATAAGCAGAGCTGCACCTATGGAGTGAGATGGCCTGAATTTAAGCTCTGGCTTCACTATTGACTAGCTAGGTAAGCTTAGGCATATTGCTCATGTCTCTAAGCCTTAGTTTACTCATCTTTATAATGAGTTATTGTGTGTACTTGGCACATACTCAATACTCAGAAAATGATAGTCATTCTGCTGTTGTTATTGTTGATGGGGGAAAGAAATCCAGATGTGACTCCAGTGCTTACACTCTCATAAATATGGAACATCAGACATTTTACAAAACTCTTAGGGATGTCATAAAAGAGAGTGGAACTCATTGCCTGGCAGGCTTCTGAAACATTCTGTAGTTTCCCCTAAAACCCATGAACAAGGAGTTTGATGGAAGGAAAGTAAAATGAGATCAACAAATGCGTTCCTGAGTCATTAGTTCTGACCAATGGTTAGATACTTAGCTATGGACATCAAGATATCTCAGAATGGTACCTTTGGGAGGTACAGTAAAAATCGGTTATACATGGATTGACTGGAGTATGAATGATCACCAGAAAGAGAGAACTACCTCTCACCTGCTACCTCACATGTGAATAGTTGTAGGACTCTTTTCTCCCTTGATTTGGACATCAGCACAATGTCGCCTAAGCAGAATAGACTTTATTGGCAGACACGTTCCATCATTAAATAATTTTCTTCTTGTAGCCAGTTCTTTTGCAGAAGTTCCACTGTTAAATCATATCATCCACATTTTATATTTTTCCTTTGTTTTTATCCCACTAAAATTCATCTTGATTAGCTCTCATTATTTAAAACTATCAAGATTATTTTAGACACTGGTTTTACATCCAATGTTAGCTATTCATTCCACATTTTTAACATCTGATAATTGATCATCGTATCTTTTATGACCCCCTTTGAGTATTTTTATATTTAACAGACTAGAAGAGAAGGTAGGAATACTGTGGGATGCCTAAATCTGCTCCCATCACACAAATATTGACATAGCCCATTATCTAATGTGCTTTGAAGATAGCCATTCCAAACACCAGCAAATCTACTTAAGTGTACAATTATCCAGCTCTTATATTATCCTCTTTTTCATCAAGACAAAGTGATAAAGAATCTTGGCTTTCTCATACAGAAATAACATGAAGATTAACTCTCCAGGAATTTCCCCAAATATATGCATGGTTACTAAAATATCAACTAATTGATAATGGCCAACCACTTTAAGTTACCTCAGGTCAGGTTCCTTTTTCTAAAGTTTCTTTATTTAGTTTCAATCTGTGTTTGCCAGCATAGAAAAGTAGAAGCTTTTCGAGTATACTAAAACCTTTCAGGTTTAATTTTTATTGAAATCCAAATACACAATCCCTGGAATAAGCAAATCATTGCAGGTATTACTGGTCAGGTTCGTGTACTGGAAATAATTTTATACTCCATGCAGTCTAGCTGTCCAACAGAACACTAGATTATTCCATGGAATAGACATCAGGTAAACAGCATAAGATCCTATTACGCAGTTCTCACAGGAAGTGTTTAAATGCCTCAACATCATTCTGATTCAGTAAATAAATGAGACTCCCAGTAATCTGAGAACTTTTCTGCTCACACAGAGGCTTGCTTGTTCAACAATCTCTCTGGGAGTTTCAAGACACCCATTTGCAGCTGTTCTACTTTTTACTGGGCTTTATGAAACACATACCTCACAAAGAAAAACCAATCTGCTCATTCAGGTGCAAAGTAATACTGCAGCATACTTCAGGATGGGAAAGAGAAAGTGACCACTAGAAATAGATGTGGTTCAGTTTAAGAATTACATAACAAACCACTTGCTGTCACTATTAAAAGCCTCAATTCATATAAGGAATGCAACTTAATCATGATATAGTGATGGGTTTGGATGGACTTCAGAAATGTTATATGAAACCCAAAGGAATTTTTGTGGTTACTGTTATTTTTTTTAGTTATGTCTACCAGTCATTTATCTCTTTTGTCTTTCAGCTACAAATATATCCTTTTGTATTCTGCAATAGTATGACCATAACTCTGAAAACTATAGTTTCCAGACTCCTTTGCCAGTTAACTTCCTGTTAGATTCAACTAATAGAAGAGACTAGAGAGGGATTGGAAAGCAGTAGTAAAGACTGTTTTTGTTTCACGTCCCAGCATCAGAGTTCCCTTCAGTTTAACTTCTTTTTGGCGCTCCTAGAACCAGCCTCACTGTGCCTATTCAAAGGTGCCAAAAGTAGCCAGGTGTTCCCACTCCCTCAGAGATCTGAGTTCCAGCTATGTACAGTCCCTCCCTCTGGGATCCTAGATTACAAGAAACAACTGAGTGTTAACCCAAGTCTGAGTACCAGCTCAGTCAGTGCCCTCCTCCTAGCTCCAGGTTTCTGATTACCCCAACCTCTTCCCTTTTATATTCTCAGACTTGGAGGTGGTAGATACTTCTTGCAGTTATTATCTTTGGGCTACCTGTTTTCTTTTTGCTCTTTTAGCCCTCTAACACCTCTATACCCATTTGCCTACATTAAATTCCTTCTGCTGAATACCTAGTGTGGTAGTGTGGTTTCTGTTTAAGGAGCTAGGTCATAACTGATACATTAGAAAATGACATCTTTTTTTCACAATTCCCTCTAAAAACATTTTTGAAATATTTCTTCTTGATAACTAGTAGCTTTTGTGCACATTTGCCTCTTGTAAAAAAGGGGACATTCAACCTCTGCAAGTGACCAATTCACTGAAATGATTATTTGAGCCCTAAAAATAAAAACAGACATACTTGTTCAATAACTGTAAGTATTTGCTGCAGGGAAATTATTTTGTTAAAAAAAGACTTTGTAAAAGTTTTTTCTTGCTGATTATGCAAATATTTTGCCAATGAACAAAATTTGTTGGCCACCCATACTGATAGTCTGAGTCTATACAAGCAATTTGAAGATGAGACTGATGGAGATTGATGTTTGTTAACTGCCTATTTGGTAGGGGAGTACTTTCAACATATGTTCCTTTAGTTTATCATCATAGTAGTCTATGAGGTAAATATAACCTCTATTTTATAGAAGAGGAATATAGGATGAATAAGGTAAACTACTGCCCAAAGTCACAGAGCTGGTGTGGAACAGGGACAGAAATTTATTCCAAAGGTCTTTTACCACTCGTATCATACTCCCTTCCTGATTAGAAGTCATGATCTCTGGCTTCAACAACTTTATAGACAAACCACACTATCATAAAACTGACTTAATATTTGCAAAGTTAAATACATATAGATATAATTGTGGAGAATAAGACTTGATCATTTGGCTCATGGCCATCACATACTACATATTCACAAATCTAGTTTTACTAGGTAAAATCGAAGGGTGAAAGAGTTAGAAAGGTATAAAGAAATAATTTAATACATTCTTCTGCTATTAGGCAAGTTTTCACCTAATGCTCATGATAAAGTTATGTAAACAAAAAAGAAATAATTAGTATGGAGAAGGGAGATAAAACACTGAACAATTTAATTGGATTTTGTTGAACTAAGAAATGACAGACTAAACAATGAATAGGGAAATAGTACAGTTATCTGGGTGGAATAGAAATAATAGCGATCAGAGATATAGACACTGGGATTTAAAATCCCATTTTGCCACTGACTCACTTGGTAACATTTGACAAGTTATAAACTGCCTGCTTTTTACTTCTCCCAAAAGAAAACAGAGGGAAGATGATATGACAGTAATACTCTATATCATAGGATCATTGCGAGAATAACTATTCCAAGAAATCATTATAAAGTGCTTAGACAATATCAAATATTAATAATAATTCAGTTTAATAGACAAAATGATTCAAATGTCCAGATTACTGTAATGACTAAGCTTTAATGTGATCCTTTGAAAACAGGACAAGATGCTATATATAAAATTCTGTGAGGAATTTATTTCTGTTTGCATTCCAGTCATTCCAATAGAAAAGTTTGGCTTATATAGGTGTAAACAAACAGGAATTGTACTAACATTCAGTTGATCCAATTCTTCAGAGGCCACTGAGCTAAGCTTTATGGAATCAGATCCCCTGAATGTTAAGTTTTGTCCAAGTCAGACACATGTCTACAAAGTAAGGGCTCCATGGAGACACTAAGAATATGGTGTCTGTGAAACTTTTACAGGTGGGCTCCAGGATACTTCAGGAGGCACGTAGCATGCTGGCATGGATGAAGTATCAAACTGGAGGGAATAAGTTATTTGGCATGCAGGGAAATCCTTGACAAAAATGTAGCTCCAAAGTAATGCATAATTATGATCTGAACCAGAATATAAACAAGTCTTAACCGAAATGTAAGTCTAAAGCAAAATATAAGACACAACATTCAACATAACTCACTGGACTCAGAATATAGTATAATCTCAGACACATGCTAAAATTGAACAGGTGGTATAATCTGGGAGCATGGGCCCATGGCATGAATTTAGATACATTAGTAGCATATCTTGGGAAGTGGGGCTGCATGTAGGGAGATTTATCTGAGATAAGATAGGAAGATGTGGAGCCAAGGACTCAGTTCTGAGAAATAAACCTAGTTTTGTAAAGGCAGAAAATCAGGCCCTGATCAATAAGCCAGGATAGCGGGCTTTGTCCTTCCCATGGGCTAGAAACCTGAGAGACCCAAGTAGATAGGTAGATAAACCTCCAATCTCTTAATTGGAGATCAAAGGGATTAGATTCCGAAAGTGTCACCAAGGTATTGAGAATGCCTAGGGTCGGTTGCTTTCCAGTCACTTGAACATCTCTGGATTTCTGAGGACCATTGTGAGCCTTCTCTTTGCCCTCCCACCAGGTATTTAGAGGAACTGCCTAATGTCTTCTCAATTTGAACTGCACTATTCCAAGTTTAGGGAGAGGAAGTCTGCAGATTACTGGAGGCTTAATTTGTTCAACTGAGCTGGAATCTGCAATGAAAAGGAGATTGACACATAGGATTCTTTTGTAAGTAAAGTATACATTTATGAAATTATTTAAATTTTCCATTGAGTATTGAATTAAAAAATACTAGAAAAAGTATCACCTTCAACTTAGCAGATATTTTACAAAGAATTAACACAACTGACCTAGCAATTGGCCAAGAGGAAATAAATATTTACACATGGGGAACAAATGCATAGAATTCATTAACCAGAGAAGGATTACTAGCTGAAAACACTTTCACAAGCTCATGAAAAGTTTGAATAAAAGTGGACTGTAGAGGGCTCAAATTTAGCCGCTGGAAAGTCTGTGGCACAGAATAATAGAAGGCGAATGTCTTTTAACAAAACAGTGTTATGACAGTGAAGTCTTAATAAAACACTTCACATTTACCGTGTGCCAAGCATTTTCTAAATTTTTCACAACATTCATTTAATAAATCCTCAAAATTACCCTATGAGATGGGTACCAACTTTATCCTTATTTTATAGGTGAACAAACTGAATCACAGAGAGGTTAAGTAACTGGCCCAAGGTCACACAGTTAATAAATTGTGGTACTAAGGTTCCAACTCAAGCAGCCTGATTTCAGAGTTCATGTTCTTAACCAATGTATTATTCAGCCTATTCAAGAGCCGACTCCAGACTGACAATTTCAGTTGTAAGGCAAGTTTCTTTAATACCTGACTCCAAACTGATCATTCTTGTTCTAAGGCAAGTTAAAATACATCTATCCAGACAATCTTGGCAAAAGCAATGGTTTTGCCAATAATGAAATTTAATTACCAGGTGACTTCCTCTTTGTAAACATAGTGGAGCTTCAGAATAATGCTGACATTTGGGACCACAATTGGTATTCTAATTACAAGCAAACTCTATTCAAATGTGGCTTTTATGGGTTTCATTAGTAGAGGCTGTGAAGCAAACTTTGATCTGTCTTATATTCAAATCATGGAGGAGTGGAAGTCAGCTCCAGTGTCTTAGAAGGTCAGATGGAAACAATATCTTATCCAAGTATCTGTAGCCACATGAAACTGACTGAAAATCAATCAGTGCAAATTCTCAGAGGTGTTCGGGATTCACATGCCAGCTTAACCAGTGACCACATTATTAGGATTTATGTAGGATTCTGGGCCTCATGCTCAGAGATTATCAGTGTCCTCATTTTTCAGATATGAAAACAGCCTCGGAATGAGAAACTGACTGGTCTAAGGGCACACCAGTGGTTAGAAGCTTAACTGTAGACTCCAAGACAATCATCTGACTTCTGTTCTTTGACTCGCAAGCCTGATTCCTCACTCAACTCAGTTTAATGTTGGCAAAAAATGATGTCAAAAGAAGGAATGAAGATAAAAACATCAAAGGAATCTCTTCTTAGAACAAGCTTTAGCACTGAAAACTACATAGCAACAGCACATTTTTAGCTCATAATTTAAAGAAGGACTCTAATACTATCTTTGACAATACTAACAATCCATAACTAGGTGGTTGCAGTTATTCAGTGTAAATAATTCACTGGTGTAAGATATACCCTCTAAACTTCAGGGACAACAGGGAAAAAAACTTTGTGTTTGTATAAGTCAGGATTCCTAGCAGGAAACACAAATCATTCTAGATATGTTAAGAAAGAAAAGACATAAATCAGGGACTTAGGTGTTATGAAATCATTGGAAGCCCTGGAGGAGCAGGAATCAGAGGCCATCACTGCAACTCTTGGGTTTAAAACATGCTGTCATAGATATGATCCAAGGATTCGGAGGCAGCCTCTGGACAACTGCCTCTGGAGACCCAAAAAGTTGGTTACTTCATTCTGAAACCCTGATTCTGATTGCCACAGCTTTCTCCAAACACTCTCTTGTCCTCACAACTTCTGTGGGCCAACAGAAATAGCACCAGGAATTTGGCCTCTGCTTCAAGTCTGCATTCTAAATCTCCTATGAGTGAATCTAGTTGAAGGTAGATAATTCATATTTAGAATCCTAGCTGCAAGGGAGTCTGAGAAAAGTAGTCTTTAGTCTCCAGCCTCTACAGAATTGAGCAGTGCATAAAAAAAATTAGGAATGAATGAAGAATTCCAATCATTCAGCATGGTGTTAGTGTTTTATAATTTAACTATAGGAAAAACATTTTAAACGAGGCTTTGAAAAACCAAAGTATTAGAGTAAGACTCCTTTTGTGCACCATTTCATGTGAGGAGAGAGGGGAGGGGGTAGGAGAAGAGTGAAGAAGGAAGACATAGTCTGAATATTATACTGCGTGTTTCAATTCTGTTGTCCAACTGTGGAAAACTAAAGGATGGTCTTTTTTAACACTCAAGTTTTAAATGTTAACATCCCTGGCTGAAGCCATATTTCAAGTACTTATCAGTTAACACGTTTAAAGTTATTAGTAGGACTGATGGCAAGGTACAGGAGTGGGCTTCAGAGACAAATTTCACCCATTTTGTATTTTTGCCCTAAAGGAAATTTAACGGTAAGTGTAACTTAGACCCAGGCTCGAATACCAGCTCCTCTACATTTGTGACCTTAAGCAAGTTGCTTGGACTTCCAATGTCTTAATGATTTTGTATGATGAGGATGAAAATAGCATAGTTACAGGATTTTCTGATGATTAAATTAACCAATTTTATAATGTTTCGAGTATAAATGCTAAATGACAGGATGAAGATAAATGCAATAGTAATTCAGAGTTCAAAAAAATTGCCAGGAGCTATAATAAATTGGAGCCATCATAGAACAACTAGGACTGAAGTTGGGGTTTTCTAGGTAGAAGAATTGGCAGATGGACTTTGTAGACAGAAGGAGTAAGTTTTAGAGATGGTAGATGAGAAAGAGCTGGTGAGGAGCTGGTCTCAGGGCACCTTTGGGAGAGAAAGGAAAAAGAAAGAAGGATCTATATAAAATCTCCTTGCAACATGGTAATCTAGTCAGAATTCATGATGGTATTTACCATTGGGGCAATAATAGGGAGTCCCTTTTTTTTTTTTTGCTTTTTCTCCCCAAATCCCCCAGTACATAATTGTATATTTTCGTTGTGGGTCCTTCTAGTTGTGGCATGTGGGATGCAGCCTCAATGTGACCTGATGAGCAGTGCCATGTCTGCACCCAGGATCCAAATCGGTGAAACCCTGGGCCGCCAAAGCGGAGCGCATGAACTTAACCACTGGGCCACGGGGCCGGCCCCCTGTGGAGTGCTTTTATCAGAATACACCTAGTCTCTCTAAGTTGGTTATAGAAAACAAATCTGAATTTTTTTTAATACATGAGGCATAGCATATTGGAAAATGTCAGTATTAGTTATGTAATGATAACAGCATGTAATGGAGATGTTTATGACTGAAAGAACTTCCTTTGTGTAACTGATATTTCACATGTGTTACTTAGGCAATTTATATGTAAAATCTGATCCAGGGCACATACTAATATAGAAAAGAAGAACCTGGGAGTTGCATTGTCAGTCTCAGGCTTCCCCATGCTTCACCTGTATCTAGCGATTGCCTATGTCCTTCGAATTATTAGTAAAGTTAGGTACAAGGTAAAATCTGTAGTTCTATAGAGTCTGACTTAATGATCTGACCCTTTAAATTACCTCAGTAGCGTAAATGATTTATATAATAGGTAGTCATAGAACACACCCACTGAAGCAAGAACTTGTATTTGATGTAATGAAAGGTAGCCATTGCAAAAAAGAGTTGTAATTAAATTTTAGAGAGTTTCAAATTTGAGGCTTTGAAATTTGGATTTCATTCCATGAGGGAATGATAGTGGTGGATGAAATAGAGTGATGTAAATGTGTTAATCCAGTAAAACAGTATGTAGGAGAAGAGAGAGATGAGATTTTAGGTAAAAGATATTGTAGATAACTGTGATAAGTGAGTCAAAAGTGATGAGAAGACTGTAAAGACCTGAAAAGATGCTTGATAAATTATAATTAAAATATGTATTCATAGGGGCTGGCCCCGTGGCCGAGTGGTTGAGTTCGCGCACTCCACTGCAGGCGGCCCAGTGTTTCGTTGGTTCGAATCCTGGGTGCGGACATGGCACTGCTCATCAAACCAAGCTGAGGCAGCATCCCACATGCTACAACTAGAAGGACCCACAACGAAGAATATACAACTATGTACTGGGGGTCTTTGGGAAGAAAAAGGAAAAAAATAAAATCTTAAAATATGTAGTTCATAGAGATTAATCGGTTATAAAAATGAGCTAAAAGTAGTAGGTTTTTTTTTCTTCTTCTTCTCCCAAAAGCCCCACCCAGTACATAGTTGTATATTCTAGTTGTGAGTATCTCTAGTTGTGCTTTTTTCTTTTCTTAAAGATTGGCACCTGAGCTAGCAACTGTTGTCAATCTTCCTTCTTTTCTTTTTTCTGAAAGTAGTAGCTTTTAGGCTGGTTGAAAGGTGAAACAGGTAAGTTTAGAGTTAGTTTGTCATGGGATGAATGTTAAGGACCTATGAATCGAAGGAGCTAGTGGAATATACAGACACACACACACAGTCTCACACATACATACATATAATCCATGCTTGGAGATGTAGAGACATACAGACATACAATAGATTTCATAGAGTAAACCAAGGTAGTTACCAAGTCCTCTGAGAGTGCATGGGATATGGAGAGATTTTATGCTTGATTGAAAAGATAACCAAAAATATCACAGAAGTGGTCCCAATGGTCCCTGTCCTATTCTCCCTCTTCTGATCACAAAGTTTGACAAATGTGTATAGTGACAGATTTTATATTATTGACCCATTTTGAACCAAGATTTTTCTGTGCCAAGGCCCCAGTATATTGGTTCCTTGGCTTGTTTTAGGGGGGAAATATTGGGGTTTAAGTTAAGACTCAAAACATCATTTCAAGCAAGATATTCACTGCAGTAACCCCACTCTCTGACTGGGGCAGCTTGCTCTTCACTCCATCCTTTTTATGACCATTCTTATCCATCAAAAGCAGATTTGTTTATAAACAGTCCATACTTCCCAAAGCTGATTCATCAGAAGAGGGTCTCTCTCCACTTGGTATATGAGGACCAGTCAGAGGAATGGTGTATAATGGTCCCCCAAAGATGTCCATGTCTTACTCCCTGCAACCTATGAATATGTTACTTTACCTAGAAAAAGGAACTTTCCAGATGTGGCTAAGTTATTCATCTTGAGATAGGAGAGTATCCTAGATTTTCTAGGTGAGTCCAGTGTAACCACAAGTGTCCTTCAAGACGGGGAGGTAGTAGAGTTAGAGTGATAGAGAAGATATGATGATGGAAGTGCAGGTTGGAGTGATGCCATTGCAAGAAAGGAGCCATGAGTCAAGGAATGCATGCAGCCTCTAAAGGCTGCAAAAGGCAAGGAACTGGATTCTCCCCTAGCTCCTCCAGAAGGAACGAGCCTTGCTAACACCTTGTATTCAGCTCAGTGAGACTGATTTTAGACTTCTGATGTCCAGACTGTAAGATAATAAATTTGTGTTGTTTAAAGTCAATAATTTTGTGGTAATTTGTTACAGCAGTGTTAGAAAACTAATATAGGCTTCTAATAATTTTTGGATCACCTATATTGTCTTTGTCAGGAAGACAGTGTTTAACTTACTTACAAAGAGAGAGAGAAAACATTTCTATAGACAAACTGTTCTGATGTGTACAGAGTTATTTATGATCTAGGGTACATTTTACATCCAAAATACATTTTAAACACCAAATATAACGTTACCCTTGCTACTTCCCCCAAGGGGAGAAAAACATAGCATTATTCTATGAGAAAGTTTCCAATTCACAGGCTAACTCAAATTTATCTTTTAGAATCACAATCCCCTAGGTGATCATCACAAATAGAAACTTTTTAGAAATATCCTCTGGGATAAATCAGAGGCATTAAGATAGAAAGGCCCAAGAAAGTGTCATTAGTATGACAACTGAAATTTTACTGATGACTTTAAAGAGAATAGCTCCAATTGACTTGAGGGTGAAAGACAGATCACCTTGATCAAAGAGTAGTGGTTCTCAACTGGGGACAATTCATCCCCCAGGGGACACTTAGCAATGTCTGGAGACATTTTTGGTTGTCACAACTCTGGGAATGCTACTGGCATCTAGTGGATAGAGGCCAGGAATGCTGGCGAACATCCTACAATAGACAGGACAGTTGCCTATCCCACCAAAAAAGAATTGTCCAGTCCAAAATGTCAATAGTGCTGAGGTGAGAACTCTGGCATAGAGTAAGTGACTAAGCCTCTGTGATCATGCTTATTTTTCAGAAAAGGAAATGGGAACTAAGAGAAAAGAAATGATCAAATTGTGCCACCTGAGTTCTAATTTGATACCATTTGATAACATTACCTTTGTAAAATATATCTCCATTGATAGAGAAGAATGCATGTACTCTCATATATACTGAGTATATGTAAATGTAGAGGTCCTTTCAAGTGTTGAATAAACCTCAGTGTAGCCCTTCAAAAAGTTTTAATGGAAATGTGTAACATACAGAAAGAGTAAGCCTTTCTCAGTAATTCAAATCATCTGTATCATTAGTTTATACAAACAAATAGCTTTTGTATAAATATAAGCCTAACTTCAGAAAGAAATCACTTAATCACTTGCAGATTTTATCCTGGAGGGAAAAAAATGGACTTTTTTGTTTATATGAATTTTTAAGTTTTATTCCTATGCGAACCATTTATTTTCATCTTGGATGGATAAATTCAATGTTATTCAGTTAATTATATTTAAGGGGAAAGCAGAATCATTGCGATATATTGTAGACACTGCTATAGAATTTGGGGCATAAGAAAATTTTGCAAGTTAATCATAGCATATAAGCTCATAAAAATAAGGAGAAAAATAGACAAACTTTATTTTCTTGTCCAACTAGTCAAAATAAAGGAATATCCTTCTATCCATTCATTTAGGAAATATTTATTAATCATCTACTGTATGTCAGGGCCCATGCTAAATGTTTAGGAAATAAAAAATGGGCATCATGGTACCATCCTAAAGAAGTTCACAGTTAAGTGGAGAAAGCAATGGGGAAAAACGAAAATTAAATTCGATAAACCATAACAGTGGTATGCAGAATAGTTTCCATGGAATGCAGACTGTTAGAAGCTTAATTATGCAGGAGTATTAGGGAGTGCTCTGTGGATCAGCACCTGTGGAGGAAGGGAAGGGAGAGAGATTTGATACAGGGAAAGGCTAGTCTACCATGTAGTCTCAACAATGTCCTCAGCTGACTCCATGGGATGCTCTGAAGATGAGATGGCCATTCAGAGTTGTCCTAAGTTGGGATAAGAGGTCAGTTCTTTATAACCCCAGTATCAACAAGTCATGAGATGCAGTCTGGCCCTAAGAAGCGAGCAAGAGTTTGGGTGAGAGAGCTCTTTGCAGACTCAGGAAATTTCCAAAGAATGCTGACAGCTGAAGGTTGTCAGTGGCAGCATTCTCCACAGCTAGGGGGAACAAGTCATTCAGTCCTAAAGGAGAACCTAAGCAAAAGGCATAGCTTCCACAAGTGGTATGGGCAGAGAGTGCTATGGGGCTTAGTCGAAGGGAGTGAACTGTGTGATGTGGGTAGAAAGTACAGGTTAGGCATAATGTTATCGAATTGGCATTGACCTTAAACTTGGACTATGATGAGAATTATTCCATGTAACAAAGCTAGGGAATCACTTTCCAGGTAGAGGGAACAGTATGTATAAGGTAATGGAGTCAAAAGAGCAAAGCATAATTGGAGAAAGTTCAAAGTTTAATCGAAGCAGAGTTTAGAATTAATGTTAGAGAGGGAGAAGATGGGGCTAAAGAAGGGGCTTGGGAAGTGATTTTAAAAGAACCTTGTAGGGACCGGCCCTGTAGCCAAGTGGTTAAGTTCATGTGCTCTGCTTCGGCAGCCCAGGTTTGCTGGTTCAGATCCTGGGCACGGACCTACACACCACTCATCAAGCCATGCTGTGGTGGCATCCCACACAGAACTAGAATGACTTACAACTAGGATATACAGCTATGTACTGGGGCTTTGGGGAGAAAACAAACTAATAAATAAATAAAAGAGCCTTGTAAACTAGGACAGGAAATATGGAATTTTTCCTATAAAGAAATCCAGATCTAACAAAAGTTTTAAAGGGAGGAATAGAATTTTACTTAAAGAAGATAATTCTGCAAGCATTGAGGATGCGTGATTGGAATAGAGGAAAACCTAGAGCAGGACAATGCATTTACAATAACTTGAACACTAAATTGTGATAATGAGTCAAAATTGTTTTCTCTTCAGGGAGAGAGAAGTGTCTGATATGAAGTAAATGGTGAAGCATAGATTTCATGAAATTATCAAGAAATCAATTTATCTCTTCCTACCTACATACGCCTCATACAACACTACCCAGGCAGCAGAGGTCTTTTCTAACTTTACTACCAACATGAAACAATAACTGTTAGCACTGAGAAATTCAGGTAGAAGCTTTAAACAATACAAATGCCTTCCAATTTAGACCAGAAAGGTGGATTTGAATGGCAACCAGGTGACCATGAAGGCAACCAGCAATAATTGGTCAACCCCTTTAACTGGCAACTAGTGGTATGGCTTGACTGTTCCTCATTCAATGACAGGTAAACAAGCTAACAAAACCCCACAGCATAGGATATAAGAATATCCTATACTAGAGCTTAACACTTGAGAAGCAGAAAAATATTTGCTATTAAGCATACTATATAATGAATTATTTTGTGACTGTAATAAAATCCAAGAAAGAATGGTTTTTAAAACAAGATATAAAATATGAGCCAGCACAACTGTCTGACAAGAAGAGTTTGATGGTAGAGAGATATTTATTTATTTATTTAATAACAATTTATTGAGCAGTCTTAGGTTGCCAGACCCTGAAACGAGGATTCCTATGCAAGTGATTTTTTAAGGAAGAGCTCCCAGAAAAGACCAGTAAGGGAGTGGTAAAAGCCAGAGATGGAAAGGAAAGAATTCAAGCAAGCTCCAAGCTTCAGCCTGAAATGTAAGTTGCACTTCCAGCACTCTCACAGTCTTTGGCTAAAGCCCACCTATAGTGGTTATGTAAACTCCCAGGCTGTTCTAGCTCACTGTGTAAATAAATAAAGCAGCTCCAGTAGCCAAAGGGTTCACACACTGTGCAGGTATTAGAAGCAAAGCATAGAGTAGCTGGGGGATAGGCACGTAGAAAAGGTAGAAGGGATTCTACAGCATCTGAGCATCTATGATGAAGTCACCACGGGGATGGGTACTATCACTACCAGGGTAAACAAGGCAGAAAGGGTCCCTACACTAATAGAACTAACTATAATCAAAGGAATAAAAATGCAAACAGCATAATAATGGTTTACATAAGTATGATAAACTTAATTAACATGTAAAAGAAACAGAATTGGGAGAGGACATCTTATTTTACATTATGGAGTCAGGAAAGGCCTCTCAGACAAAGGGATATTTGTTCACGTATGTGAAGCTTGAGTCTTAATGAAATGAAAATAGAGCTAAACAACAAGTAAATATTGTTTTAAAAAAGTATCCAGTAATAGAATAAAATCTATATTAAAAGCATAAAAGAAAAAAATCAACTACTGAAAACACAGACCCCAAGTCCAACATAGCAAGCTCTCTTGGATAGTGACTTAAAGCCTGAGTTTTAATGGCCACGTGTGTGGGAACAGGAAATAAACAAAGTCTGGGATCCAAGAAGGACGGGGGTTTCAGATCAAAGATCCCACATATAGGTACGATTCCTTAAAGGGCACACCTTCAGTGGGTAAACTAGTAAAAAATGGTAGGGATATGAGTCTGTCTTAGCCATTACTTTGCATAGAACATGGGGGATAAACAAAACTCCCAAATGCTTAACTACTTGTCTGTACTCAAGTGGGTTTGGGGTCTAAATTCACACTATCTGTATGGCCCAAAATATTCAAGATGACAAATTAGATTATATGATCCTGGTATGATAGTGTCCTTGGGTTCCTGGCAGAAGGAAAAACAAATTCTCACTGGAACAATGCACTATAAACATTGGTACCAAAGTTCCAAGAAACATGAGCTCACAATAAAAGGAAATTACTAAATACATGAGTAAGATAGGTAAACCATAAATAAGAACTAAGAGAAACAACAAAGTACAAAATCAGACCCACTAAGATGGGAGATTTGGGTTTTATTAGATATAGAATACAATGTAAATTTGCTTAATGTATTTGTAGGACTGAAAGATTAACAAAAGAAGAACAGATTATGAAAATCACCATATTTCTGATGCTGTCCAGTTTGATAAACATGGGCCTATTTAGTTACTTCCCAAATATATTTTGAATGATTGGGAAAAAACATTATTGATACACGTGTGAACCAGATATTGTTTTTTGATTTTAGGAACCATTCCTACTCCTCTATTATTTTCCCCTGAATGACGGGGGCATAAAGTCTGGAAATTACACATCCCAGACTCCATTGCTAGCAGAACCTGCCAACGAAAGGCATTTACAAGAGATTTGGATGGCACAAGACAGAGAGAGCATTATTTTTCTCTGGCAACTGCATCTAGGATCATGGGCATCAACAGACGGCACATTTCCTGAAATCCACCCTCCTGACTTTTGTTACCCCAGGCTTCAATGGTTGTGTGAGCCTATAATTCCCAATATTAAACCTCTTCCTGATGGAAATATCTAGAGTAGCTTCTGTTTTCCTGATCAAGGTTTAGCCAGTGATCTAAGAGGAATAGAAAAGGACAGGAAGTGAGGATGAGTAACAGTATCCACAAGGAGCTTTCAAAGGGAGTCCTGACAGCAGTGATTTATAGTGAGAGCTGAATTATGACAATTGGATTAAATATTGAGACTCAGAAACATGAGATCAGTAATGGAACAGCTGAGCAAACTCTGCTGAACATTTTCTTTGATGCCAAGACAAAATAGACACAAATAGATGGATTCTGCAATATAATTAGTGGAATTTTTCAACTTATAAAGCATCGATCATCATAAATATTCTAAAAACCTGGACAAGACGTCAGGCTCCCATCAAATTAATGTGATCACAAACAGGATGATAAATTAAGCAAATGTCAAGCTTAAGAGCCTAAATTACTGCCAAGTTAGGCTTATTCCTATAATGAAAGACTCTGGTGGCCATGTTAACAGATGACTCCTTTGTGATTATTTCATTTCAAGGACTTAATTATTTGTAGCCTTTCATATTTCAGGAAATGTGGACTATTTTTAGGTGCTGCAAATGTCGCTGAACATGGGACCTGAGGGCTTAGGGAATATACTCAAATTTTCCTTAATACACTCACTTACAGAGACAAGTCAACTCCATAATATTCAGTCTTCTGGATTGTAGAATTTTTTGATGAAGAAACAGTAAAACATTTTAAGCTTTTAGAGTCTTCAATTACAAAGGACATAGAAATCATTCAGTAACACAGTAATTTTAAAATCTAGGTAGGCTCTAAACCATCTTAATTTAGAGTTTCCATCCAACAACATACCAAATGTATTAGACCGTACTCGTATCTCACAGTTAATATAAACATTTTTCTATATAATAAAGGTTTTTTGAAATTTAAGTTGTGAAATTATTTCTTTGCATAATTGATTTAATTTATAATAGGCCATGACATCTCAGCAATCATGCTGCATACTTGAGAACTCTAGCAAAATGAGAATTTTTCTTTTCATATTTTAGAGCTAAGAAGTCTTTTTTTCATATCTCAGACAATTTCATAAACCCTTTGGAAATGCTGCTTGGTACGAGACATGAGACCATCAATAAGCAATTTGCAGCTTGGACTGAGAGTATAAATTCATATAGTCATCTAACTGTTGACAAGTTTTCTTCCCAGTCCAAGCTACTAGAAAGGGATGAGGAGAAAGACCTTGATCTATCTGTCCATCCTTCTTTGCATTTAGAAATCCACCTAGACTGCGGTATCATCAAGCAATCACTCTCTCTGCTCCCACATCCCATAGGTCAAAGGTGCTCTCCCTCCTACCTGGCTACTACCTGACACCCAGAAATCTTGTAGCCACTTTCTGTCAGGGTTTAGAGCTTCACTGAGCCCAGTTTGGCTATTAAGCAGATGGAGTGCGCATCAATAAGGGTCTGGAGTTCAGAACATTGTCACTACTCAGATGGAAGCTCCTGGCTAAGCTGACAACCCTTCTGGCTGACACCACTGGCCTTTTCTGCTATTTCACTACCTTTCTTAGAGAGCAGATGTTTTGATAATTGTCTTCCAGGGTAGCACAAATTGTTTTCCTCCGCTAGTAATCATAGCTTTTGTAGGAGGAATGCCTGATGGATATCAGTTCCAATGGGAAATGCTTTTCTTCTCCATCTATTTACTCATCTTTATAGCACAATAGCAGTTCATAGGATGTCTGTCTCTTTATGAGAGGGAACTAACTTTTATCAAAAATCTATTTTGTGCCAGACACTGTGCTAGGTACTTCATATATATTCTAATTATCATAAAAACTATATCAAGTAGGTATTCTCACTGTCCCTATTTAAGAAGAAATGACCAAGTTATCAGCTTACAAGTACCTATTTTCCAAACTTTGGTTACAAATCCAAACCTTCTGCTATCAAAGCCCATCTACGTCCCACTACCTCAACAACTGTCTCTGTTTACTCAGCACTTTCACACACATTCTCTCTTTTTACAACAAAGACAAGCTCATCATTTTAAAGGAGTTGGGAGTAGTAATTAAAGCAGTGATTTTTGATTACCCTCTTTAGATGTTCTGGCATACAAGGTACTACATAGACACCAGAGAACTGTCCATTAAAAACGTTTAGGCTGGTAAAGTACATTTTAGAGTGATTCCCTTCCTGAATGTTGTTCAGTCAGACACAGAGGGAATTTAAATAGAATCTGAACCAAAGAAAAATGTTTTGCTCTTCAGCAAGTCAAGGTGTTACAATGACCTCATGAACCATTCCATATATAGCATTGCCACACTATATATGCTATATAAGAAAGAAAAGAACAGACTTGATGAAGTCTATTTTAAAATTGTTATTAGTGGATGAAACCAACATGTGCTATCATGGAAGGCAATTATCAAGAATCCTGCTCCCTCTGAAAGGTGGTAAAATAGCAGAAAAGGTCAGTTTTCAAAGCCAAGAGGGCCATCAGCTTAACTATTATATACTTATCAATAATATTATTTTAGTATATTCATTTACGTTTCTATTATTATACATGAGATATTTTTAAATATCTTACAAATATGTTTAAAAATGGTTACATATAATGAAAAATATCAGGCTTGCCTCAGACATATCTGCCACACCAAACAGCAAAAGACAAAGAAGCAATTTCCAGGAAGTTTTATGGGGAAAAAATTATGATTTCAAATTTTAGAGCCAACTAAATGTTGACTTATGGGTAAGGGCGTCAGAAAGACACTTGCAGGTATTTGAGGGCAGGCAACATGGAGTATTTCATGCCATTTCTGAAGAAAATATTTTGATATTTTTCCAGCTTACTGAAAATTAATTTAAAAAATTAAAGTTCAAGAATGAGGAGAACATGGAATAAAGCACTTGAAAATGAAAAAATCAGTTTATATAGAAATGTATAAATAACTGTTTACAAGAGAGTTATAAATTGGGGGAACTTGAAAGTCAAATATAACTCCAGAAAGAAAATATCTTTAATGTAAACATATATTATAACAATAATCCATCACTGAAAATGCTTTTAACAAAGAACAAGAAGACGTAAACAAGTAGGGAAAGTGAAGCATGTTAAAAGTCTTGTCCAAAGGCAGAAGAGGAAAATGTAAAAAATTTAAGTTCACCATGACTAATAAATAGAAGGAAATAAGGAATAATTTTGAAGTAATTAAAATTAACTAAAAAATAAGAATTAAAAATAGTTTTCAACTTTATTTTACACAAACAGCATCCAAAGCAAAACACATAAAATAAAGCATTTTGTGTTGAAGAAATTTACAATTTATAATATTATAAATGTTATGAACCCTTACTGGTACTACTGACTTGGAGCTCTGTGTGTGTCTGGATAGGACATATAAACTGTCTACCTTTATTTTAAAGTATTAGAAAGAGAAGCCAGTGTCAGTCTTAGAAATCTCCATGTGCTAGAGTTGAGAAGGACTTAACTCAGGCTCAGCAACATGCATACTGGAAGCCCCAAAGATTTTGTTCTATTTCATTAGACAAGCTTTCCAACATTTGAATTCTAACTCCCTTTTCCAGCAACCACCTTTCATTACATCGAACACTTAACCCTTGCCCCAAAGAATGTGTTCAACCCACTAACCCCTAAACAAATCATATATGCTACTGAGGTGACTTGTCCTTCATTGCATGCATATGTGTGTGTGTGTGTGTGTGTGTATGTGTGTGTGCGTGTGCGTGTGGGTGTATGTGTGTGTTGGGGAGGATGGGTAGGTAAAGAAGCTTCAGTTGTTCTTCAATTAACTCCCCAATTTTCATACCTACTTTTTACTTCTGCCCTCTACTTTGCTGATGCCAAATTCAGGGCTTGTCTGCTAATCCTTTCAAGTTCCTTATAGCTTGTTATCATCTGTGCTTATTTCATCTTTTGACTTACTCCCATCTGCTTTCTGGTTCCCAGATATTCCCAGATATCCATCCATCCATCCATCCATCCTTCTTCTCTCCTTCCCTTATTTCCACCTCTCTCTATATATCCATCTACCTATTTAATCTATATAGATAGAAAGATATTAGGGATTGGGAATGAAGCTCCTCAAGTGTTAAACATTTTTCCCCTGAGTATTTGGATTTTTGTTAATTTGTTGCTTTTATTTTTCTTCTCTTAAAATGATCATGTATATATTCAATTAAATATTGAAATAATTACTCAAATAAGAATTCCCTGGGGCCGGCCCAGTGGCGTAGTGCTTAAGTCTGTGTACTCTGCTTCGGCGGGCCGGGGTTTGCAGGTTCGGATACCAGGCGAGGGCCTATGCACTGCTTATCAAGCCATGCTGTGGCAGGCCTCCCATATATAGAGTGGAGGAAGATGGGCACAGATGTTAGCTCAGGGCCAACCTACCTCAGACACGCAAAAAACAAATCTTGTAAATACCCTTTTAGCTGGTAATTTCACTTAGTAATTTATCCTAAAGAATAATAAAATAATTGCTAAAGGTTGTGCACACAAGAATATTTGTGGCAACTGATTTTTATGATATATAAATGGAAAAAACTACATAATCATCAATAGAAGATTGATTAAATTATGATAAAGCTAGTCAATGGAATATTTTGAGGTCATTGAAAATTATAATTTAATCCTATATATTGGCATCATAATGTGAAAAGGCCTATAATAACGTAATGTGCTTTTCAGTGTTTGGGTATACATACTTAGAAAATGTCTGGAATTATAATTACCAAAACATTATGAGAGGTTTGGGCAATAGTCTGGTTTTCTTCCTTATTTTTCTCTATTTTCTTGATTTTTTTTTAACAATAAGCATGTATTATTATGCACTCAGAGAATAAACCTATTTCTGATTTGAAAAATACAGAGGGGGAAAGAGAGAGAGAGAGAGGGAGAGACAGAGTGAGCATGAACTGAAATAAAATGATGATATTTATGACACTAACCAATACTATTTTGAAAGATGCTGACATCTTAGTATTTGTCTTCACAACATACCTTGAATATCTGACCTTTTTTAAACTACTTTTATAAGAGCCACTCTTCCTACTATTTTTCTTGCCATTGTTTTTCCATTAGCAGTACAGATAATCACTAAACATATTCCACCTTATTTGGTGGTGGTTAAAAACACATGAAACATCTTAAATTTTTTGTTATATTGAGTATATAGCAAATATTTTACAAAATAGTAACATTTCTTGTAGAGACTATATAGCTAACAAAAAAAAAAAACAGGCTTAGAGTGATCCATAACAATCATACTTTTAGTTAAATTGCAAAAATTTCACATAATCTCAGCATTCAAACTAATTCAAGTACATTTTGTGAGTATTCTTCTCTGGGTCTTCTTACTAGACATTGGTTCTATTTCTACCTATCAGATTGCTCATCTTATCCATATTTTTCTCAGCGACAATAGCAATATCACAAATGTTAATGAGCTTTCACCAATAATCTGAATTTCTCTCTTATATTTGATGCCATAACTTTCTTTGAAACATGCTATACATGTAATTTCATCTTCATGTTTAAGTTATCTTTGCTGAAAAGCTAAATGCCTAAAAATCATAGAATTCCATAGAACAGAGTTTGAAAACTAATAGTTTAAAAGCCTTCAGATATTTTCTCCATAATATCCTCATTCCTGTAATAAATGGTTTTCAGAGGTCCTCTCTTCCTTTAAGTTTTCAGGAGGATATTGTCTCTCAATTATTTTGGCAGTCTGTTCCATAAGTCCCACCTATTTTATTTATTTTTCCAATTTATTTAAGTATTTGCCATCTAGAAAATATGTGACTTTTCATTGGCCATATAATCTGTCCACTTGGGTGCTGGTCAAACTTCTCCCTTATATCTATAGCTGGAACAGCAAGTGGGTGATACTCATAGTCCTTCATCTTGTGGTCTTCCAGTGCTTCTGTGCTTACTGAAACACAATCTCTATTTTCCCCACTGTTCTCACTCCCTTGTATCTTTAAGGAGAAGCAATGAATACTAATAACGAATTAATAATATCAATAAATTATAATTTTTATCATATACTGTCATGATGGGGCCCCCATTTCAGATTTAGCTTTGCCCATGCAGTCTATATTTCCAAGGATGTATTAATTACACCTACCCACTTGCTACTCAGTTATTTTCCTGAAGTTTCAGGACAATAAAGAAATATGGAAAGAAAGGTACGAACACAAATGGGGAGCAATGAAAGGCATCATACCAGCCTACAAAAGTAGCAGCCACTCTGCAGAAAGGAACCCTCATTTCTCATAAATATAAGTCTTGAGCTTCTGGGCAGCAAACGAGTGGGAGGGGAGATCCAGATTGTACCCAGAGTCAAGGGGTCTTTCTACCCCTCTGCACTTCCTAACCTGGATCTTGTCTACCTTTCTAGCATCACCTCCTAACATCACCCCTTCAAATGCCCCATGACTTAATCATCTTTGATTACATGTCCTTCCTTGAATATTCTATTTCCTGCTAAATGACCTTAGGGAAAGTTTCTATCTTGTTTACCACTGTATCCTTGACACTCAGGATTTGCCAGGTGTATAATAGCAGCTCCACAAATATTTGTTGAAGAGATAAATGAATACCTCTTTGTCTCTTCTTGTCATATATTCTTCCTTTAATACCTTTTCTCTCACTTTTCTATCAAACAGGAACCTGTTCTTTCTTAATATTAGCTCATATCATCTCTTGTGAAGATGATATTGAAGGTCTCCAAACAGTGTAAGCTGTTTTCTCATCTTTTATAATGCATATCACAGTATTGTAAGTGCTGAATTGCAAGTCTAATTTCTCACTAGCCTATCAGCCTGAGGGCAGTAAAAATATTCTTTTCATATTTATGAACCCAAGTGTGCTGACACCTAGTAAATGCTTAATAACTGATTGTTGGATGAAAAGTCTTCTAACCCCCAATTTAGGCATCATTATTTATAATAATAATAAAATAATAAATGTTTACTGTAAGCACAGTGGTTAAGAGCCAGAGAATGAGTCTCAGCTCTATCCCTTACTAAGTGTTATATCCCTGGTCATCTTATTTACTCTTTCTATTCCTCAGTTTTCTCACCTATAAAATGGAGGTAATAATACCTGCCTGATAGGATTAAATTAAGTAATATACAGAAAGTGATTAGAATAGTGCCTGACATCTAGAAAACCTTCAATACTTGTTAGTTGTACTGTTATACCTTTACAACGTAACAGAATCTATGCAAGGCACTTTATTGTATAACTTATTCCTCACGATAATGTTAAAAGGCATTAGTAAAGATAAAACTGAGGCAAGGAGGGATCACACGAGTATTAAGTGTTCAAGTCTGCATAACTCAACTTGATATCATGCAAATTTCTACAAGAGTTTAAACATATGATAACTAATTGCATCTGAGCTTATATTCTATGCCACAAACTATTCTATTTGTTTGAAAAATTCTCACATGTCATCTCTACTATACTTACCACACAGGCTGCATAGTATCATATTTAAGAGCTGGCTAGAGTGCCACAGTCAGACTAACCAAGGTTTCAATCCTAGTTTTAACATTTTACTAGCTAGTGATCTTGGCCAGTTGCTTAATCTCTCTAAGTGTTGGATTCCTTCTGTAAAATGAGAATGGTATCAACGTCAGAGGGTTATTTATTCTTAGGATCAAATGAGATCAAATATGTGTAACATGCATAGCAAAATACCTACTGCTTTAAAGCTCAATAAAAGTAAGCTGTCATCCACCACTTGTTGTCAACCTTATTTATTTTATTAGTTTCTGTTTTGCATTGCAGAAGTTTTTTTTTTTATCTTATTCAGAAATTCCAGGAGTTTACCCTGGTTTTCAGAGTATTTCCCTAAATAACATGACCTCCCTCTTAGGCTGAGTTAGGCAGACCTTCTCCTATGCTCCCACTGTACTTAGAATATACCTCTATTCAGAAACAGAAGATCTTTGAACAAGAGCAGGTCTTCGGATTTCTCCCTTTACCTATGACAAGGGAAAATAAAAACAATTTTTAAAGCACCCAAATGCATAATGAAGCATCCACAAGCCATGTCAATAGCTTGATCTGTGTCCTTGTAACTCAGGCTGCTTGCCCTAGGGAAGATGGTGCCAGCAACACTGCAGTCTCCATAACAATATGCAGCCAACCATTGGAGAGTGGTGTGCTGGTAAACATGTAAAAATTGACTCTTCAGAAAAAAAAGCCTTGATTTGTAGTTTGCCAATTTTTATGGTGTAAATATTCTTAACATGGCCAATTTCAAGTTGTCAACATGATGTCACTGAATACAGAGTTGGGAAGGGATGTACAGTCACCCCATTATATAATATTTCTACCACACAGATAAGATAGACATAAATAACCTCAAGAGCATAAATGACAGTAAAATGTAGTAAAATAATTAGGAATTGATGAGTTTTTAGTATTTATTTTTATAATATAAGTTTATATAATTTTATTCTTATTGGCTGTGTTTACAACCTGCTGACAAAATTCCTGATAATGTAATATCGGCTCTTACAAGCTGACTCCGGAACACCACTGCCTTTGGAGGCAAGAATGAAACATCCTGAGCAGAGGGAGATTGAAGCTTATACAATGTAGGGGTCCTCTTTAAGAAAAAAAAATGCTTAAATGGGTGCAAAATGAATATTTATTTAGAAGAGAGTATTTATTTTGAATGCCCACAGCCACTCCAACACCCCTGACACAAGGCAATGTGTAAGAAAGGAACTCAGAATGTAAAAAGACAGCATTAACTAATGGCAGTTAAAACATCTGAGTTTTTCAAAATTTTTCAAAAACATGATCAGGTGAACACATTGCTAGAACCTCTCCCAGAGTCTCAGGGGTCACACAAGAGATGAACCCTAAAGCTTAAGCTTCATCAGCTCAATTGCAAGTCTGTCTGTGACTCTGAGTGATCGGGACAAAGCTACTTTGATTATTTAGGTATCAATCGAGGTACCACATACTCTAATAAATTGTGAACCTCTGGGGAATCTTGCACCCTTAGAAAAAGCAGATTGCAAACTGTGTACCTACAAGGACCAAGAGGCCACATGAATGAGTGAAGCATGTCTGCTGAGTCCCATAGCTAGTAGAGGAGCATATACCCTATTTAAAGCAGGTTCTAGCTGCTCAACTCAAGTTGAGTTTTGTCATGGTGTACTATGGGCCCAGTATTACCAGATATTCTAGTTTTTCATCAGAAACCACAATCTGGAATTTTATGAAATATCTGCTTTTTAGATGCTGGCAACTAATTCAATTTGAAAAACCTTTGAAGATCAAACAAAACTGAGGCTGCCATTTTGCAATCTGCCTTAGATAATAAAGAGCACATTACTTGAGTGCATTGCTTTGTTTATACCTTCTATCCTGACTATTTCGAACCCCTCACCTCTGGGACCTGGGGAAATAAACACTATATTAGTAATTATTAGGTAGCACCATAATTGCCTTTCAGTGGGTTTGTCTCTCAATTCTATTACGTGTTCTTGGAGGTCATGGTTGATATATTATCCTCTCTGTTTTCCTAGTGTATGGAATACTTGGCAGATAGCATCTGGCATGCTGAGCTGCACATGCCATCTGGTATCACACACAGAGGCAGTATAGCATAGAGGTAATGAGTATGGGTTCTGGGACCAAATTGCCTGGGTTACATTTCCAGCTACTATATTTATTAGCTGAGCGTCTTTGGACAAGTTACTTTACCTCTCAGTGGCTCGGGTTCCTCATATACAAAATGGAAATGATCACAACAGTCACTTCCTAGGACGGATGTATGGATTAAATGAACTAGTGCAAATAAAGAGCTGAGCACAGAGCCAGGCATATATGAAACATTCAGTAAATATTAGGCTGTTTACATATTTGTTCCTAAAATGCAAATATTACTCTTACAATGTGGATCAAACTTGAATAGGCTGTTTAAGTGTTTGTTTCCAAAATACAAATATTACTCATAATGTTATTATTACTAAAATAGTCGATTCTCAATAAACATTTGTTGATCCGTGTTTTTCAGTTTCTACCTAGTGTTATTTATAGTTATTTACTTTTTCATACAGAATTACACACTTCTCCTAAAGTGTTTTATGTGGAATTGGCAGAGGTAACTTTATGTGTATTGAACTGTCTTCTATTAACTTGACCTGAATAAAAGGTACAATGTAACTATAAAAACATTCTCATGGGGCATATCTATAGCTCCTTTCAAATCTCCTGCTTGTTTGATTATTCCGGGACATGATCAAAATCTTCCTCCAAATTGAGTCCTCGGAGGGAAGGTTAGAGAGTGGAGAAGAAAAAGCTTCTCTTAATTTTTGTGATACATCTTTCTATCCTACTAGGCTGAGTTTCATGGCAGGTGCTAATTCATACTCCCTTCCCTAATTCCTAGCAAGCATGATGTTTGTCATGTGGAAGTTCTTACTAAGTTTTTCATCTAAAATAAAGAGAAATCACAAATTGTTTCCATTTTTCACTGAAGAGAAAAGAGCCTTTGAGGAGGAGAAAAGGAACTAATATTTATTGAGCTCATACTGTGTGTGAGATCACTTGCTAGATATGTTACAAAAAGTCATTTTAATCCTTACAAAAACCCTGATTTATTGTCTGTTTTGCAGAAGGGAGACTGAAACTTAGCAAGGTCACATGAATTACTCAAGCCCTCACTGTCAGCAATTAAGGAGTTAATATGCCAGTATGCCTCCAAATCCAAAGTCTGTGCCCTTTCCACCGTGAACGTGGATGGTCTTTCATATTAACACAACACTGAAGAATTTTACTGATCAGCAACTGTTTTAAAAGAAAACACATTATTGAGGATATCATCAAGTTAATTACGAAAATAATTAGTGGCACTAACTTTTTTCAATTTGCATTGATGCTACTTAAAACAGCTACGGTCCATCTCTGTTGAAAAACACTGAGATGTGTCGGAATTGGTTAAGAGCATCTGCCAACTATAACAAAGTAAAACTCATCATTTTATGTTTAACTCAGATACAAATGATCTTAGATTATGTTGGAAAATGTGTATTGGATTTCAAAGGCTGTAACATAAAACATGAAAGGACTGTTGAGGTGTTTTGTTTTGGTTTTTTCCTTGAATTACGAATCTGATAGTTATCCCTCTTACCCTCCAATGGCTTCCACACTCCTTAATAGAAGTTCTAATGTTTTTTAAAGGCCTGACTTCTGGCCTATCTCTGTATCTCATCTCACCTCCTCTCTCCTTTAAAATCTCACTCCAGACCTAACTGAAATTCTTTCAGTATTCATGCTTTCTCTTACTTCAGGAACTTCTCACATGTTGTCCTTCTGCTCCCCCGCTTCAACTGATTAACTCATCCTAATCCTTCAAGTTATCTCAGACCAAATATCACTAATAAGTAAGACTTTCAGAAGCCCAAGAGACAAGAGCTGGGTGCTCAGATATGTGCCCCCATAACTGGGTCCTCCAGCCCAGCATAGCTTTCACCTCACTTTGTGGCTTTTATCTATGGCTATCTGTCTTCCTTTATCCCTTGTTAATTATATGTAGGCTTTGGGAGGGTGAAAACTATGTTTACACTGCTCACCCGTAACTTGGCAGCATCTCCTAAAATACCTGGCAAACATTAAGTGCATATTGCATATCCGTTGAAATAATTTTATGGATAACTGTATGAAATAGGTAATGTGCTGGCTTCACAATTAAGAAAAATGTCAGATATGCGTGCAATATTAATATCTGATTATGGACGTTAATGGTAGGTTTACTCCATGTAGTAAAATACAAGCAGATTTAAATCTTAATTAAAGATGCTCAGGGCTGGAAAAGGCCTTGGAAATCACCAGGTTTAACATTGTCATTTTTCCAGAAAAGTAAACTGGGGCTGAAAAAAGTAAAATAACTGAGCCTGATTGCACAGTCTCTTAGACCATCGACAAGTATGTATTCAGGGGACATCTAATAGCTGCCTACTAGTCCCTCTGTTGGGCACTGGTAGATGAGAGAGGAGATAAGAGAAGATCAAAGTTCCTGCCCTTAGGGAGAATACAGTCTGGTTGGGGAAACAGGATTTTCATTTATCAAACAATTAAAGGACAATGAGAAACTATGTTATTAAGTGCTAAATTAGGCAGAACATACAATAAATGCTATAGCCATTCAAAGTGAAGGGAGAGATAAATTACCAGTGAGCTCAGATTGATCGCTTATTCTTCCTTTTGTTTATGACTGACTGTCTCCCATGTCATGACCAGCTCCTTCGTGAAAGGGACGTTTTTGTTGATTTAGCACTTCCTTTGCCATTAATCATCAGTTGAAGAAAACTGACTAATGCTGTCACTTGGATTTGCTAAAGGAACCCTCCAGAAGTCGCAATATTCTCTTCCATTCAATAATATTAAGATTTTATCAAAATAAATGAATAAACTATAGCATTAATATTTTATTAAAATTTTCTTAATCCTCTGTCCAGAGATGATGTTTTTCTGATTCCCTACACACATGCACGCACATACAAATGCCTCTTGCAAGCCTATGCATCTTTTAAAGAACACAGTGACTGGCTGCTTTTGCCTACTTAACTAATACATTGCTCTTTAGAACTGTCACCTCAAGTTCTCCTGCAGATTTCTTCTATCAGATCCTTCAATACGAATGTCTCACTATCCTTAGTAAGCACTAGATAGCACCCCTGATCATCTCTCTAATTCCCAAGGAGTTCTATAGGTGTTCTTATTGCTTCCAGAAGCTGTGGCAGGCGAGGAAGGACCAGAGAAGTAACAGACTGTATCTTCTCTGTGCATATGTGATTCTTCCATACTCCACAACATCTCAAGGCAAACAAGAAAATGGCTCAATACTTTACTGTCTCTTAAACCCAGTTCATGTTCTTTTCAACCTTTCCTAAACTTCCCAGGCAGAATTAGTCATTCCCTGTGTTGTGCAGCTGCAGCTCTCTACAGAAACATCTAAAGACGTTTCACCATTTCACATAGAATGGAACTGTAATGATTTGTCATCAAGTTTTTTCTTCACTAATCTATAACTTCTTGAAAGAGGATCTCTGTAGTTTACATTTTACTCCAGCTAACTTCCTGACACATAGTAGGCCCCAAGCATGTTTTTCATGAATGAAACTAGAGGTTATTAGAACTTAATTTTCATTAAACGTGTTTATCTAATTTTTAAGCAACTTTCTTTCCAAGCTAATTGGTTTTCTGACATAGGAGTCTACTTTTGACTGGATCATATTCCTTTTAGGAAAGTATTTCTAAAGAGGACTATAACATGGGTATTTAAACAAAGATAAAATGAGAGTTCTAAAATCATGGGCCTTAGGCCACCAGTGAATATTGTACAAGTTTATTGAGTGAACCAGATTTTATCAAAGCTTTCCCTTGGAAAATATCAGCTTCCTTCCCTCCTGGAAGCTCTGTTCAGTGGCCTGCTATCTTGAACATTGGGTTGACCCGTTTTGAGTTGTTAGTCTGACCCTGAAGTATAACCAATCAAATATTCATATCCTCCTCTAAGGTACATAGATTTTTATTAGCTTTATATGGTATATATACAGCACATAGGAAAAAATACAACGGCATGATTCAGATGGATTGGCACCTCATGGTGACTGGACCAATAAACTGAGAATGCAGTTTAATGTAGACAAATGTAAAATAGTAAGTCTGGAGACAATGAACCAAAACAGATAACCATATTAAGTGGTAGGAATGCAATGATCAGGAAAATGATTTAGGGATTCTTGAGTAATAATGCTAGAAGCTAGAAGCTCAGAACTTTGCTAGTTGAGCAAAAGGCTTATGTGATGCACAGAATACAAATCAAATTATATGGTGGCAATACTGTGAAAACGACAGCAGTAACATATCTAAACCTCTGCACATGACTGTCACCATTTCACCAGAGGGAAATAAGCACAACCAATTTCAAGTTGGTTGGTTACAGAGAGCCGTGGCAAATGAATACATTTAAGTCTGATATTAGGAAGAGCTTTCTCAACCCTAAGGACAGTAAAACATTAAAATTCTTTAGGAAAACAACAAAAATATCTTATTTTTATGTGGCATTTTATCACTTACCGTGTTCTCATACTAACAACTTCATTTGCTCCTCAACATAAAGCTATAGGGTGCATAGGAGAAATAGTATTTCCATTTTACAGAGAGTTAAACTGAGATTCAGCAGCCAAAGGTAGTGGCAAGGATAGAGTATAACCCCAGAGCTTATGAATATCATTCTAGTGCTCTTTTCTTCACAGTAAAATCTCCTCTCGAGGCATTTCCCAGAGAAAATCTGGAGCCCAGCTTTCAGAGATTTTTAAGAATTATAGGGGCCAGCCCTATGGCTGAGTGGTTAAGTTCGTGCACTCCATTTTGGAGGTGCAGGGTTGTGCCGGTTCAGATCCTGGGAGCAGACCCCGTACTGCTCATCAAGCCATGCTGAGGTGGCGTCTCAAATAGCACAACCAGGGGGACCTACAACTATCTACTGGGGGGCTTTGGGGAAAAGAAGAAGAAATAAAAAAAAGAAGATTGGCAGCAGATGTTAGCTCAGGTGCCAATCTTTATGGAAAAAAAAGAATTATATAGGAAGATATGTTTCCTCCATGAAAGCAGAAGACAGACTGATTTCATTTTTAAAAACACCCTCCCACAAGAGGTTTTAAATTCAGTATGCCGACTTATACATTTTTGAGCCCAGAAGAGTTGAAATTTCCTAACTATGGAGAGAAAGTGTAGCAGTCTATATATTCCAAAGATGACCATAATATCTCCCATCCCACTTGCCTTTTTGCATTGTGATCATGGTGCTATTCCCATTGAAAGATGGGTTATCTGTCTCATCTCCTTGAATCTGTGTGGGCTTGTGACTTGCTTCTAACCATTAGAACAAGGTGGCAGTGACGGTGTGTAGGTCACATAAGGTAATGAAACTTCTGACTTGTCAACTGGAATATTCTCTCTTGAAAACTTCAATCATCATGAGGCTGACATGCAAAAGGAAGCCCAGACTAGCCCTGGAATAGAGACCACATAGAGGAACCTGAGACTACATGAAGAGAGAGATTCCTGGGAAGCCACGAATTGCTCCAGCCACCACTGTTCCAGCTCCATGCGACTGGCAAATACATGGGAGACCAGAGCCAGGACCACCCAACCAATCTCTTTCTAAATTCCTGACCAACGTGACAGATAATAAAATGATTTGTTGTTGCATTAAGCTATTAGGTTTAGGAGTGATTTGTTGTGCGTCAATTTACTACTACCCAGATATACATTTGTCCAAACCCATAGAATGTATAACACCAAGAGTGAACCTAATGTAAACTATGTACTTTGGGTGATTACGATAGTCAATGTAAGTTTGTCAATTTTAACAAATGTACCAGTCTGTTGGAGGATGTTTATAATGGGATAGACTACACATGTGTGGTGGCAGCAGATGTACAAGAAATCTCTCTCTACCTTCCCTTAATTTTGCTGTGAACCTAAAATTGCTCTAAAAAAATGAATTCTTAGTTTAAAAAAAGTGAGTTGACATTGAATCAGTCAACTTTAAATATCCCATACTGCAAAAATGGATGGTGTGACAGTGGTGTTCCCAATAGCTGAAGTGTGGGAAGCACTGAATTCAAAGGACACAACTGGAATTTTATATCCAATTATTTTTCTGTATAATTGTTTGTGAAGATTAATTTAAAATAGAAAAATGTTTTTATTGATCTACGTCAAAAAATTTTAATGATCTACGTCAAAAAATTAATGAATTTTAAGAGTGATTACTTCTTGGTAGTGAAGCTATGAATGATTTGGTTTTTTCCTTCTAGTTTTCTAGTATTATCCAAGTGGTCTATAATGAGTATATATTAATAATACAGCGAAAAACTACTATATTAACTTATTTCCATTTTACAAACATTGCTTCTATAGTTCTGTTCAGTTATTAATAAATTAATATTAATCCCACAAAAAAAGAATAGTAACTAGAACACAATGCAAATGTTTTTGAATGGTGGGCTTTTGATTTTTAATGCTATGCAGCGTCCCTTCTCCTTTCCTAATAACGCTTTGATTTCCTTAAAAAAATCAGCCACAGCCTCTTTCCCCTAGCCAAAGAGAAGACTCTCTCCCTGGAATCTTACTCTTGAACAGAATAATAATGGTAGAAGTCCATTATCCCATTACCTGAGCCTGAAAATGGTGGAGTCTATTCATTGAGCAGAAGAAGCACCCTAACCAGATGGTGCCAGGCACGAGGTATTCCTCTCCTATCTGCTTCCTGGGCCTCTAAAGTTGTCTTATGTATTGCTCCATTCCAGGTCTGGCTCTTTCAGCCTGCCTAACAGTTCTGTAAGTTCCCCTTATCATTTCAATGAATTCCCTTTAATTTCATTTAGACCAAGTCACTTTCTGTGATTTACAACCAATGAGCCATGACTGATATATTCAGTCTCATCCAGGGAAGAATATGTCTTTACAGCTTCTGTGAGCTGTAGCTGACATACAATAAACTGCACATATTTAAAGTGTACAACTGGACAAATTTTGGTGTAGGTATATACTTATGAAACTGTAGCTACAAAGGAATATATTGAACATATCCAATATCTTCAATAGTTTCTTTACATCCCTTTGTAATCTTTCCATCCTGCCCCTCTACAATCCCTATCTCTAAGCACCACTAATCTATGTATTTTCATCAAAGATTAGTTTGCATTTTCTAGATTTTTATATAAATGACATCATACACTATTTACTCTTATTTTCTTCTGGATTTTGTCAATCAGTATAAGTATTAGGAGATTCATTCAAGTTGTGTGTATTCCATTGTATGGAGATACCACAGTGCTATAGAGTAAATGCTAGTGTCTCCCCAAAATTCATATGTTGAAAACCTAATGCCCAAGACGATGGTATTAGAAGGTAGAGCATTTAGGAAGTGATCAGGTCATGAAGGCAGAGCCCTCATAAGCCCTCATATTAAGCCCTCATAAGGATTAATACTCTTGTAAAAGAAGCCTGAGAGAGCTCCCTAGCCCCTTCCACCATGTGAAGAAACAACAAGAAGTCTGAGACCCAGAAGAGGGCCCTCACCCGACCATGCTGGCACCCTGATCTTGGCCTTCCAGCCTCCAGTATAGGGAGAAATAATTTTCTATTGTTTATAAGCCACCCAGTCTGTGGTATCGTGTTATAGCAGCCCAAACAGACTAAGACACACAGTTTGTTTATCTATTCACCTGTTGATGGACATTTTGGTTGTTTCCAATTTGGGGCAATTATATCGAACGCTGCTGTGAAAATTCATGTACTAGTGTTTTTGTGTTATATGCCTTCATTTCACTTCAGTAAATACCCAGGAGTGAAATGGCTGGGTCACTTTGTAGGTATATTTTAACTTTTTCAGATACCACCAAAGTGTTTTCCAAAATGGTTGTACCATTCTGCATTTACACAGCAGTATATAAGAGTTCCAGTTGCTCCACATCCTTGCCTATGGTAGACTTTGTAATTTTGGCCAATCTAATGAGTACGTTATGATATCTCACTGTAATTCTTAATTTGCATTTCTCTAGTGATTAATTATTTTGAGCATCTTTTCATTTGCTTATTTGCCAGATTCCTTAAAGTTTCTCTTAAAGAAGTTTCTTCTGTCTATCATGCAAATTGATTTCTAGTGTGCCACCCACAAGCTTATCACACCTGCCTGACCCCAAGAAATGGATGTGACTTAGGCTCAAACTACAACTTTTGCTACATATCTACATAAAGCAATACATACAATAAGACCAAAAGAAGATATGCCAAAAATGATAAATTATTACCGCTGGCTGTTAGGATTATATGCAAGACCTTTTTTTCTGCTTCTTTAAACTCTTCTGCTTTTCTGAATGTTTATAGTGAGTATGTATTATTGTGCTCTTCAGAGGAAATACTTAAATGGGGGCAAATGTAGCTACACTCCTTGAATATATAAATATCCTAACAATAGGTATGTTCTTGCTGTTCCTTCTTCTACCATGAAGAAATCAAGTAGAGAATGACCAAGTGGTAGCCAGTGCTTACCCATTTCCATAGCCAATCACATGTAAGGAGGGCAACATTGGGAAGAATGTGCTGTTCCCCCAGAGAATTGGGTCATGGGTGTGAGATTGAATTTTTCAACAAATAGAGTAGCTCAAATTAGATGAGGTTTAGATGAGATGCAGTAACACCAACTCCTCTATGTGGAAGAATTTCAGTCTGAAGTCAATCATCAAATTTAAAAATTATAACAACAAGGAACTCATCTGGAGCCTCACTTAGAGATGTGCATGTAATACGTATGCCACTTGCATGTCTCAATAGAGAGGTGACATTCTTCTCTACTACAAATATTCAAAAGAGTCTCCTGGGACCAGCTATCAGAAGATGCTACCCTTAAAGATCATTTATAATACTTCATAAATGTTTAGCTAAATATTGAACAGACTAATTCTCTAATGGAATTTCAAGTAATCTCCACCCAAAGTTACATATGGCTAGGCAGGTATTTGATTCCCTTTGTTTTGCAAGTATGGCTTTCAAGGAAAAATTTTCTTCTCCCCATACCCCAGAGAGCCTATGGTTTGATTCTCATCCCCCAAAGGGGAGAGGGATTGCTGAAATTCAGATTGTCACTAATGAAGCTAATGTATTCTAAGATGAATATAAAATTTTCTAAGATAAAACTGTGACCTACTCTTCTGTTGGATATCACTTGAATTATGAGGGGGAAAAATAGTTGTCTGAGTAAAATTGCAAAGCACTTTCATTTATTTAGAACCCAGATGCACAGAATTGGATTGATTATAACACTTCCATCTACGGCCATACCACCCTGAATGCGCCCGATCTCGTCTGATTATAACACTTCCTTCATGACACACTCAAATGATTGGCCAGCTTATACTTAGTTTATCAGTATTTTAGCTGTTTACAGTAATCTAATAAACATGCAAGCCCACAACCCATTCCTAAAACATTTTTTCACATGAATCCAGAAATATGGACATGTGATGATATCCCAACATTGAGTATTATAGTAAAATAGGGACCAAAACCGATGAGTCAAGGACATCAACTGGCATTGGGAGATGGTCATAGGAAAAATTCAGGGACTAGAATTTATTACATACATGAATGGAGAAACATAGAGTAAATCTAGTCCAAGAACATAGGCATAGCTAGACCCATAAATCAGTAGTTAACAAAAACCACATTAGCACATGGCTTATGCTGGAAGCTCCTTCAGACCCAGACACCTAGTAGTGGTGATACTTAGAGATAAGAGATAAGCATGTGAGTATGAACCAAGAGAGCTGTTGATTTGGAGAACACGTCTAGAACACCACTGTAAACCATGTAGGAGCCTGGACCAGCAGACACATTACCCCAGGGGAACAAACACTCACAGGGTGTCATAAGAGAATGCTTCACACAACATCATATGACAGTAAAAAGCAGTAGCAGTAGTGGAGATATAATTTCTCTCTCCCTCTAACATGTAGAACAGGACTGAGTCACTACTCCTATAAGCTAGGTAAGCCCCTTTGGTTTCGGATAATTCAGAGATAAAGGAGAACACTCAAGTAGGAGATATACTGATAGTGTTAATACTTGTGCGTCTATAGAACATAGTTGGAAAAATTAATGAGATATAAATTGATGTATACTCTAAGTAGGCAAAAGAAGCCATAGCATTGTAGTAGGCATAGGTAGAAATACCAGCACAATGCCACACTGTACAACTACCTCAGCATACCCCTAAGGCTCTTAATAAAAATACTACTCTCTCCTTTCTGCCAAAATCGATCGACTCTCCCAGGACCTGGGCAAGCCACAATTGGCCAATCTGTAGTCCCCATGTCCCTGAACTCCAAGTTAGAGTCTCAGGGATTGCATTTCTCTAAACAAGCTCAACCACAAGCCACAGGGAAAAAAGCAGGACAATTGGAGGACTGGGTTTAGAGGAAACAATCTAGCCATGTTGTATGTGCATGTGTGTGTCTAGGTGTGTGTTGGTGGACAGCATTGACTAGCAGTGTCAATTGCATTGTCCAAAAGATCTATGTTGGTGATCATAGCTAACATCTATATCCAGGTAGGGCAAACTAAGTCTGGCAGTGGGTTAAACCAGACAACAGAAGAAGAATGAAATTTCAAACCAAGCATAGAGATGAACTTAATTTTACACGCTGGGCACATACAGTGACATTAGGAAGGGGTGGGAATAGTGAAAAGGAAGCATATTGGCGGGCATGTAGTGCTTAGAGCTCACACCAGGCACGTGTGGTACTGAGTTCACATCAACAGTAATTCCAGACATCAATACATGGTGGGTATGATATTAATGTAAGTTACTTGCCTTGTTCAAGACTGGATATGAAAATAAATAAGGCTGAATTTGCCAGTTGAAGATATCAGTGACTTCTGCTAAAAGGGACAGGGGAAGGCAGATGGCTGGCATCCTCTAACCAGGCTTATTCAGTTATGCACTCTACTTTTTGTTTTTAAAATAGAAATTCTAATATCTACAAAGTAAAGCACTGGGTGGATACAGAAATGAATGAGGCATGGATATTGCACTCAAGAGCTTTGAATGTAGTAGTTTCTCATGTACCTGAGCCACATAAAGAAAATGAAATTAGGGTTTTATGAGAGTGGCATGACAAACACAGCATCAAAGCTGTGAAGGAGAGAGCCTTTATATTCAGAGATGGGAAATCAGTAAAGAATTCAGGACAAAAACATTTGTACTAAAGCTTGAAGAATGAATCAAAAGAAAAAGGGGAAGTATTGACATGCATAGAGAGACTAAGGCATATGTAGGAGTGGAAAAGGCTAGAAAGAGAGCAAAGTGGTCACACATCAATGTACCTGTGAATCAACTGGAGAATCTTGTTAAAACCTATATTGGAATTCAGTTGGGCCTGTGGGTGGGGCCTGAGATCCTGCTTTACTAACAAGCTCGCAGGGGATTCCAATGCTACAAGTCCATGGTGGTCTACCCTTTCCGTGGCAAGGTATTAGAAAAAATGTATATTAATATGACAATACTGTAGGTTACAGGGATTTAGAGTATGGGATGAGGCTGGTAACAGAGAGTGAGACTGGATCATGGGTAACCTAGAATATCATGCTAAGAAATGTGAAGTTTGCTGCTATGAGGAGTTCCTGAGGAAGCACTTAAACACTGAGTAGTTTTGCTTGCTTCAACAATATCTCTTTCATATTGTTGACAGAAGTATCTTTATATAAGACAGATCTGAGCCAGCCATTTCTCTCCAAAAACTCCTTTGGATTTAAAGAACAGTAGGTAAAAAAGAGTCAAATGACTAAGGTAGCTAGCTTGAGTGACTGGGCAGAAAAGTGCTATAGTTGTCTGAGATGAGAGCAGAGGCCTGAGAGAGACAAAGCTGGGCAGACTGTAGGGAAAGGGGGAGAGAGGAAGGAAAAAATTAATCCACATCTTCAAAGTGCTGGGTTCCCAACTTGGCTGCATTGGAATACACCTAAGTGGTTTAGAAAGTTCTGATGCTTGGGTATCACCTGCAGAGATTCTGCTGTAATTAGTATAGGGAATAGACTGCACATCAAGAGATCTTAAGGTTTTTTAGGTGATTCTAATATGCATCCAATGTTGATAACTACTAACATAGCAACGTAACATCCCCTGAGTATCACAAACTTGAAACTTATTCTCTCATTTTATTTTCATAATAACCTGGTATATGAATCAATCTCAAAAGGGCTCCCACTGACAAAAATGGGACAATTAGAGCCTCAGAAGAATAATACTAAAATGGATTGAAACACATCAGATACATTCTAAAACATCCATATATTCATAAGGTTTCTTTTTGAAATGATGGAAATGTTCTAAAATTAGATTGTGGTGATGTTGGCACAATCTTCAAATATACTAAAAGCCACTGACTTGTACATTTAAAAGGAGTTAATTATATGATATGTAAATTAAATTTCAACAAAGTTGTTAAAAACGATCCAGACATTCATATGATGTTAAAAAAAAAACAAAAAACCTCAATGGTTATCTTCGAGGTGTTAGTGATCCTATTCATTATTTTGAAAGTGTCAACTAAATGGACAAAAATCAAGCATTTATCCTGCTTTTCTTTCACAAAACTATACATCAAAGTAACCAAATAATTAATGAGGAAAAGTTCTCATTTACAAAAGCATTCCAGTTAATAAAAGGAATGATAAAATCACCACATAACCATTTTGTAACGTCTAATGAAATAATGAATCTAGATAATGGTGATTAATAGCTACTAAGATCATTAGGTGAAAGAAAACCTGATTATGAACTTGACAATGGATGGATCTGACTGATAACACCTGAACTCACTGAGCAACTCTTGCCAAAATATCTGACCTAAATCTGTTTAAACCTTTCAGTCTGTGTGTATCAGTTTACAAGAAATACAGGGGACAGAGGAACATGATAAATAACAATTGGGGGAGATGCAATCAGCAAAACCCAGAATATGAGGAACTCTGTATGTATGAAAAATGATCTGGTTTCTTCAACAAATATATTCAAAGAAAAAAAAAAGGAGAAAGAAGAGAATAGGGAAAAGGGGTCAGCAAACTTTTTCTATAAAGAAACAAATAGTAACTATTTTTTACTTTGCAGGCCCATATAGCCTCTGATGGAACCACCCAACTCCACTGTTGTAGTTGGAAAATAGCCATAAACAACTGTAAATGAATAAGTAAGGCTTGTGCCAATAAAACATTATTTTAAAAAAACAGGCTATGGATCATAGTTTGTCAACTCCTACAGTAGATTTAAAAAATAATTTAGAGGCATATCAAACATATATGATGTGTAGAGCTTATTTGGATTTGAATGACCAACTGTAAACCTTTTTATGAAACAAGTAGGCAAATCCGACCACTAACTGGATACCTGATATTAGAATTATTAATATTTTTGATGAGAAAATGGTATTGTAATTAAGTTTTCAAAAGTCCTTATATTTAAGGACACACATTGACTATTTAAAGATAAAATAGTATGATACCTGAGATTTACTTCAAAATAATGAAGTGGAGGTGACAGAGCTAATGTAGGGGGAGGTAATAGGTCAGTGGTCTCAAAGTATGGTCCCTGAACCAGCAGCATCCACATCATCTGGGAACTTGTTAGAGATGCAAATTCTCTGGACACCAATCCAGACTTACTGTTGAAACTCTAAAGTGAAGTCCAGAAATCTGTGTTTTAACAAGGTCTCCAAATGATTCTCGTGCATGCTAACATTTGAGACCACCCAAATATATAAGACAAGAATGAGCATGAGGTGACAAGTGCTGAAGTTTTGTGCTATGTGAGGATTCACTATATTATTCTGAATACTTTTTACATGTTTGAAAATTTCCAAATACAAAAGTAAAAGAAGAAGAAATAAAAGAAAAGCAAAGAAAGAAATCACCTACAGTGACTTTCCTCCAGATAGTACAGTACAGTCATGCATTGCTTAATGACAGGGATATGTTCTGAGAAATGCATTTTAGGCTATTTTGTTATTGTGCGAACATCATAGAGTGTACTTATACAAAGGTAAATGGTATGGCCTGCTGCACACCCAGGCTATATGGTACTAATCTTATGGGAAAACCATCTGTATGTGGTCCATTGTTGACCAAAACATTGTTATGCAGCACATGACTGTATTAAAACTAGAAAAAGAGTAACTTTATAGTGGAGAAACCTGGCAAGTACTACCTCAGCCAGGTGATTAAAGTCAACATCATCAGTAGTAAGTCATGTCAATAGCATGCATCCTTGATATGATGAGAATGTCATTTTATCTCTGTGATTTTTCTCCCAAAAACCCATCACCACAATCTAATCATAAGAAAAACATTGCACAAATTCCAGTTGAGAGACATTCTACAAAATTCCTGAGCAGTACTCCTCAAAACTGTCAAGGTCATTAAAAACAAGGAAAGTCTAAGAAACTGTCACAGCTAAGGGGAACCTAAGGAAACAAGATGACTAAATGTAATGTAGTATCCTGGAATAGAAAAAGGACATTAAGGAAAAACTGAGGAAAATGTACGGACTTTAATTAATAATAATGTACCAATATTGGTTCATTAATCAATGATGTCATAAAATATGTCATACAAATGTAAGATGTTAATAATAGAGGAAATTGAATGTAAGGTATATGGTAACTCTGTACTATGTCACAACTTTTTGGTAAATCTAAAATCATTCTAAAATAAAATGTGTATTGAAATATACCGAGATAGAAGTAACTTGGCACATCCAAGGATCAAACCCATTTAGGTGCTTGGAGTTTGGAGAAAAAGAAATGGTGATGGTCAGAACAGTCACATGGACTGGTTTCTAAGCAGCCAGGCAAGGATGGTCAATTGGGAAGATTGCGAATGTCAAGGAAAGCCATAGGCCCAACATTCAGAAAAACAAACAACAGTGAATAGGCCCCACAAGAGGGCTAAAACAGGACCCAGGACCCAAGAAGTTTGGGAGGCGAAATGACAGGTTTCTCTCCCTACCCCCTGCACTTCTCTTTAACCCTCCACAATTTTCCAGCTATGTGATTATGAACAGTTAGCCACTTCCTAGCAGGGAGCCCTCTCAAGGTCTCTGTAAACCATGAACTTAATAAAAGTTCAATCAGCCTGAATTCGGCACCCCAGCCTTAGGGACAAACATTTAATTTCGTCATCCCTATTTGAAAACTCCTTTGCAGTGTTCCTCAAGGACCTCCTCCCATCAATGATCACCTCTCTCTGACTCTCTGTCTCCCGCTAGCCCAGTTGTCCTAACCCTAGTTGCATATTATAGTTACCTTGGGGGACTTTTAAAGTTCCTGATGCCCACGGCCCACTTAGATATATGAATCACAATTTACGGAGATGGGATTCAGATGTGAATATTTTTAAAAACTCCTCTTCCTTGTTTTCTTTTATGCCTCTGATTGCACTTTGCCTTCTCTTTTGCAGGACTCTTTTCCTCATCAAATCCATAAGGGTTCTTTTCTATAAGCCCTGCCCCAAAGATTCCTTATCATCTCATTAAATGCATTTACTTTGAGTCATCTCATCCTCTCCCCTGGTTTTTAACTACTTGTACACTAAAGATCCACAAATACACTATCTTCATCCCAAATCCATCCCTATGCTTCAGACCCACATGGCCAACTCCCTAGTAAAATTCTCCAGCTGCATCTCCTGTAGACATTTACCTCATTGTGTCAAAACTTAAAATCACTTCCTTTTACTTAAGCTGCTAGCATGTTAACATGAGTGTGGACTCTGTGCCAAGTTGTTTGGGTTTGAAATTCCAAATCAGCCACTTAATGAGCTTGGGTGAATGAATTAACTTCTCTGCAATTCCATTTCCTCATCTACAAAATAGGAGTAATAATGATAACCTCCTCATAAGATTATTATGACGATTAAATAAATTAATATGTGTAGAGGGCTTAAAGTAGTCTCTGGCACATACTAAGCATTCTATTTGCTACTGCTACTAGTATCATCAATATTATCATTATCCTAAATTCCCTATCTCAGTGAAGGGCACCATCACCTAATTAGTTACAAAAGGCAAAATTCTGTGTCGTTCTTTTTGCCTCATTACATTTTATCCTCTCTATCAGTTAGTAGTCTACTCAATTATTCTTCAGATACTTTCCTTATTCTTCATATCATCACCTCTACTTCAGGTCATGCTAGTGATGTGCTGGAGTGAGAGCCAACTGTGCATATCTCCTCCCAACTCAGCAATCAGTGACATCACACTGGTACTTTGAAATTAGCTATGGTGGGAGTATTTACACCATGGGAATCAGCAAAATCTATGAATCAGGGATCTTTTTTGGGGGGGGGAAGCCAGTTGTTAAACATTCACTCCTTGTGACTTCTCCTCTAAATTTCTGCAAAGCATCCTAATTGTCCATTTCTACTACTGTTCTTGAGCCACTCTAATCTATTCTTATTATTGATACCAGAAAAAAACTTTTCTAAAATGCAAATCTCTTCATGTCACCATTCCCCAGATTAAAATACAGTAACTCCTCATTTTTCTTAGGTTAAAATCCTAAATCCTTAGCATGGCATGCACAGCCTAAAGGAGATGCCATAGTGTCTCATTCTTATCCCCTTGACACTCCCCTTTCTTGTACATGCCAACAGCTTGTTACCACATGCACCTACAAATCTCTTCCTGAGGGCTTTTTTTCATCCTTAGGGGAAAGCCCAAAGAGCCAAGGAGTTAACTCTCCTGGAAACAGCCCTCACCCAATAATAGATGAGAGACGGCTGGATATATATCCCAGCTCCCATTCCTCAGATAGGACAGCTCAGAAATGCACAGTCTCTTTAGAGGTCCCCAATGGAATGAGCCCCAGTTGTCCACAGCACTAACCTGTTCTAAATTCTCCCTCCTCTACTAGTGCTTCCTGGAATCACCTCTAAAATGATCCACTGGCCCTCAAATCCTTATCTCAGGGTCCGTTTCTGGATGAACCCAATCTAACACATATGGTCATTCATGATCTGCCTTTTCTCCACTTCAGCCTTCCATTCCTCACTTTTCCCTTTAAGCAGCAGCTATACTGAACAATTTCATGTATAATTATCCCAAGGTAACATAGTGTCTCACACTTTGTTCCTTTGCAGATGCTACTCATTTTATCTGGAATAATCAATTTAATTCCATCTTTCCTCACCCAGAAAACTCTAGCCCATCCTTACAAACACAGCCCAGTATCCACCTCTTTCCTTTTCGCTGTCATCCCCTCCCCCCAAGTAAGGGTCTCTTATGTGTTCTTATGTCACCCTGTGCTTACAAAGTTGCTCTCCAATTTATTGTGGGTTCCTTCAGGCTCTTCTCCAGCCATCAAACCCATCCCCCATCCCACCCACATCCCTGGCATGACAAATACTAGCAAGCCAATAGAGGGTTTTGAAGGGATATAGTTTTCATGACCTATTATCCCTTATGTTCTCATCCCTGGAGAAAACGTTCAATAAGGAGTTTACCTTCTAGGTTGAGAGACAAAACTGTTTTCTTGTATTTTCCAATAATTGTTGTATAATTACAAGCATTATCAGAAACTAAGCTATTTGCATAAATATAGCCAAACACCAATTTTGTTTCAGCACTGTTGATATGTTAGATCCTTAGCTTTCTAGCCCTGACATTTTCTTATTATCTCTGCATTTCAATGTTACCTTCCAGGCTCTGCAATTAAGCAAATTCTCAGGATTTTAAGCAAATAAGCTTGCACTGTTTTAAAGTGGCAAAACATCCAGGGGCACTACTTAATCCTCTGATTCTCCCTTTCCAAGGGGTTTCTCCGCTGCAGCTGACAGCTTTGTGACTGCAGAGCCTCTTATCCAACAGGGCTGGGCTTTCTCTTATCCACACCACAGTACTCTGCATCCTCTGCAGAATATACTTATTTGCAGCATTTAGGCAGGAAGACCCTGAGAGGATGAGTCATCATCCTTATCCAGAGTTGCCCTTGAGGCCACACTGAGAAAACTGTCTTCCTCTTATTGCACAGAACAGGCTCAGATCATAAAGCAAGTGTTCTGTTTATAGGAAAGCTTTCAACCTAGGCAGGAAATGACACCTCAGCAATGCCAAAAAATAAATGCAAGGGGGATATAATGTAATTTCTTGGACCTAAATGCATTATAAGGTAATAAATCCAGTTGAAAACATACTGAGCACCCACTACACGTATGAACCTATGGTAAGTGCAAGGGAAGCTAGAAAATATAAGACAAGGTCTGTGCACCCAGCCCCTACCCCCAGGGAAATTATTAGTTTAATATTTTAATAATATTTAAGGATTTGTGGAGAGAGTTTACATCAAACAGCTAGTTATAAAACCATAGCACTATTGTGCTTGCATGTAAGCAGACAAATTTGTGAACACTTGAATCTAGCTCTGTATTCTATATTCATATGTTACTAACAGATTTGTGTGTTAGTTAGAATCCCTTTGGAGGCACTTTTCTAGGAAGCTCCATTGTTACATCTCCTTCTTGGTTTCACTATCAGTGTCTAGAACATTGGGACAAGTGAATTACACAGGGGAAGCAGAAGTCATACATAGAAGACCAAGATAAGGCTGAGTGATAAGCTGATGGAGAAAGGCTAGCTGCAGGGAGCGGGAGTAGGACAGGCCTAAGGCTTGACCCTGGACTTCAAGAGTCTGAAGTAGCAAAGCAAATGAGTGCAGCATGCAGGTATCAATGATATGAGGTATAGAAAGTCCAAGAAGGCATACTAATCTAAATAATAGAGCTTAGAGCAGCCAAATGTGCCAGAATCCAGTCAGCATGAGAAGCTAATAGTAAGGGATATTGGTAAGGAGTTTGTGGAAAGCTTACAGCAGTCTGGGGCACTGTATGTGAGCCAAAATTCTAGAGCCAGACGACCTGACTTCAGATCTTTATTCTACCAACCACTAGTTACGAGTTATTTAATATCTCTCTGCCTCAGGCTTCTCATCTATAAATGAGAACAAAACAATATATTATTTCCTCAATTCTTACATCCCCTTGATTGGAACATAGACCATCTTACAATTTTATCTATTCTTTAAAATATTTAAAAAAAATAGATAATTCCCAGGATATATAAACTATTCCAAGTGAGAGAAAAAAGTAGAGAGCTACCCAGTTCATTTTGTGAAGTTAAATAACTCTCATACTTAACCCCCAAAAGGGAAACACAAAACAGAAAATTAGAGCCCAATCCCACTTACAAAAGTCGTCACAAAAATTCTACATCAAGCATTAGCAAAATTTTCAATAATAACCTCAAATCTTATATAATATGAAAAATAGAGTTTTCACTAGACTGCACTATGACTTAAGACACATATTAAATATATATCACATCAAAAGTCAATAGAGAAAAACTATATATGTCAAAGAGGCACTTAATAGAATTCAATGTCTATTTCTGAGATATTTCTGGTTAAACAAAAATGAGAAGAATGTGGCCTCACATTGGTTAAAAGAAAGACATTAAACTAATTATCAATGAACACAAAAAACATTCCATTAATTCCTAAATAAAAGTGTCTCTTTTAATCATATTCTTACTTTTGTCGTTGATCTGGAAGTGCTGGACAGTGCAGTAAAATAGGAAACTGTAATAACAATTATCTCATTTAGAAGAGACAAAAATTTCCTTATAAAATTCAAAATAATCCACTGGAAAATTCTTGACATCAGTCAACATTTAGAAAAGTTACAAAATGAAGAACAGACATAGAAAATATAAAGTGTTATACTTATCAAAACAGAATAGCTATATGATAACAGAAACAAAATACATAAATACCTCAGAAAATCTTGGGTATATGTACTCTGGAGAGCCAGAAGACTATTTGCATAAATGGAGATACATATGATGATCCACTTGTAAAGGGTGAATCATGAAAATAAGTCAGTTACTTTAAATTAATTTATAAACTTAAGTAATTACAATATAGATTTTATTATTAACAAAATGAAACTCAAAAGGAAGAATATCCTATTAAGTAAATATTTTTTTGGTAAAAGAATGATTTCAAAGAGAGAGAACTTGCCTTATGTGTTTAACATAAAATTGCAACAACCAAAGCAGTGTGTCCAGCTTATAATAGGCATTGTGAAAATACTTTTCGAGAAAAAGAACATGAATCAATATAAGGATCAATATAATGGAAGAATTCATTTTACAATAGATCCTAAAATAAATGAGAATGTAGTATTTTTTTAATAAAAGGAGAATGAGCAGTGAAAAAGGGATACATGTTCAAAACTTAGTGAAAATACATAAATATATATGTTTACACATATATAAAGCAAAGACTAACAGAACTAAAAGGAGAAATAAATGGCAATATGATAATAGTTGAAGACTTTAATACCCTACTCTCAACAATTGATAGATCATCCAGAGAATCGGTAAGGGAAACGGTGGATTTGAACAACACTGTATACAAAATGGGCCTAATAGACATACACAAAACACTTTATCCAACAGGTGGAGTATACACATTCTTCTTAAGCACACATAGAACATTTTCTAGGATAGATCATATGTTAGGTTACAAATCTAGTCACAACAAATTCAAAAAGATAGAAATTATATCAAGTATCTTTTCTTACCATGATGGCATCAAACTAGAAATCAATAACAAGAGGGAAACTGGGAAATTCATAAATATGTGGAAATTAACTCAACCTGAAGAACCAATGGGACAAAGAAAAAAATAAAAAAAAATCTTAAGACAAACAAAAATGTAAATACAACATACCAAAACTTATGAGATGCAGTGAAAGCAACATAGTTTATAGCTATAAATACATACATTAAGAAAAAACAAAGATCTGACATAAAGAACCTAATGTTACATCTAAAGGAACTAGAATAAAAGAAACAAACTAAGCCCAAAGTTAGCAGAATGAAAGAAATTATAATGATTAGAGGAGAAATAAATAAAATACAGAATTGGAAAACAATAAATAAATTAATGAAACTAAGAGTTGGTTCTTTGAAAAGATAAACAAAATTGACAAACTTTTAGCTAGACTAACCAAGAAAAAAAGAGAGAAGACTTAAATAAATAAAATTATAGACAAAAGAGGAGACATTACAACCGATACTACAGAAGTACAAAGGATCATAAGAGACTACTATGAAAAATTTTACACCAAAAAACTGAAAACCCTAGAAGAAATGTATAAATTCCTAAAACATACAAGCTACCAATACTGAATCATGAAGAAATACATAATCTGAACAGAGAAATAATGAGTAAGGAGATTGAATCAGTAGTCAAAAACCTCCCAAGAAAAAAACCCACAGGAACAAATGGTTTCACAGGTGAATCCCACCAAATATTTAAACTCTTGCAAAAAATTGAAGAGGAGCGAACACTCCTCAACTTATTTTACAAAGCCAACACTACACTGATACCAAAGGCACATAAGGACACTACAAGAAAAGAAAACTACAGGCCAATATCCCTGATAAATATAGATGCAAAAATTCTCAACAGAATATTAGTAAACTGAATTTAAAAGCACATTAAAAGGATCATACACCAAATTGAAGAGGAATTCATCCACGACACAGATGGTTCAACATATGCAAATCAATAAATGTAATACACCACATTAAAAGAATGGAAGATAAAAATCATATGATCATCTCGATAGATGTAGAAAAACCATTTGACAAAATTCAACATCCCTTCATGAAAAAAACCTCTCAATTAAACAGGCTTAGAAGAAATATACCTCAACATAATAAAGGCAATATATGAGAAGCTCACAGCTAATGTCATACTCACTGGTGAAAGGTTGAAAGAATTTCCTCTAAAAATAGAACAAAATGAGGGTGCCCACTCTCACTATTCCTATTCAGCATAGTACTGGAAGTCCTAGACAGAGCAATCAGGCAAGAAAAACAAACAAAAAGTACCTAAGTCAGAAAGGAAGAAGTTAAATTGTCTCTGTTTGCAGATGACATATTTTACAAATAGAAAACCCCAGTAACTTGACAAAAAACTGTGAGAACCAATAAGCAAATTCAGTAAAGTTTCAGGATACGAAATCAATATACAAAAATCTGTTACATTTCTATACATTAACAACAAACTATTTGAAAATGAAATAAATAAAACAATTTCACTTACAATAGCATCAAAAACAATATTTATAAGTACTCTAACCAAGGAAGTGAAATATCTGTACACTGAAAACTATAAGACACTGAGGAAAGAAAATGAAGAAAACAGAAATAAATGGAAAGGTATCCCATGTTCATGCATCAGGAGAATTAATATTGTTAAAATGTCCATAGTATGCAAACCCATCTATAGATTCAATGCAATCTCCACCAAGATTCCAATCATTTTTGCAGAAATAGAAACAAAATCCTAAAATTCTCACGGAGCTATAAAAGACCCAAAATAGCAAAAGCAATCCTGAGAAAGAACAAAGTGAGAGGCATAATATTTCCTGATTTTAAGCTGTATTATAAAGCTATAGTAATCAAAACAGTACGGTGCTGACTTAAAAGCAAACACAAAGACTAATGGAACAGAATCGAGAGCCCAGAAATGAAGCCATGCATATACGGTCAACTAATATTTGACAAGGGAGAATAGGATAGTTAAAGGGAAAAGATATTTTGTTCAAGAAAATGGGGTTGTGAAAACGGAATAGTCATGTGCAAAAGAATGAAACTGGACCCTTATGTTACAATGTTTGTGAAAAATTAACACAAAATGGATTAAAGACTTACATCTAAGACTTAAAACCACAAAACTCCAAAGAGGTGAAAGATCTGTACACCGAAAACTATAAAACATTGTTGAAAGAAATCGAAGAAGACACAAAGAAATGGAAAGATATTCCGTGCTCTTGGATTGGAAGAATTAACATGGTTAAAATGTCCATACTTCCTAAAGCAATCTGTAGATCCAACGCAATCCCTATCAAAGTTCCAACAACATTATTCACAGAAGTAGAAGAAAGAATCCTAAAATTTATATGGAACAACAAAAGACCCCGAATAGCCAAAGGATTCCTGAGAAAAAAGAACAAAGCTGGAGGTATCACACTCCCCGATTTCAAATTATACTACAAAGCCATAGTAACCAAAACAGCATGGTACTGGCACAAAAACAGACACACAGATCAATGGAACAAAATTGAGAGCCCAGGAGTAAACCCACACGTTTATGGACAGCTAATATTCGACAAGGGAGCCAAGAGCATATGATGGAGAAAGGAGAATCTCTTCAATAAATGGTGTTGGGAAAACTGGACAGCTACACGCAAAAGAATGAAAGTAGACCATTCCCTTACACCATGCACAAAAATCAACTCAAAATGGATTAAAGACGAATGTAAGACCCGAAACTATGAGACTTCTAGAAGAAAACATAGGCAGTATGCTCTATGACATCGGTCTGAGCAGCATATTTTCAAGTCCCATGTCTGACCAGACAAGGGAAACAAAAGAAAAAATGAACAAATGGGACTACATCAAACTGAAAAGCCTCTGCACAGCAAAGGAAACCATCAACAAAACAAAAAGACAACCTAACAACTGGGAGAAGATATTTGCAAACCATATATCAGATAAGAGGTTAATATCCAAAATATACAAAGAACTCATACAGCTCAACAACAAAATAACCAACAATCCAATTAGAAAATGGGCAAAAGATCTGAACAGAGATTTCCCCAAAGAAGATATACAGATGGCCAACAGGCATATGAAAAGACGCTCAACATCATTAGCTATCAGGGAAATGCAAATCAAAACTACAATGAGGTATCACCTCACTCCGGTCAGAATGGCTATAATCAACAAGACAGGAAACGAGAAATGTTGGAGAGGGTGTGGAGAGAAGGGAAACCTTGTTCACTGCTGGTGGGAGTGCAAACTGGTGCAGCCACTATGGAAAGCAGTATGGAGTATCCTCAGAAAATTAAGAATAGGTCTACCATATGATCCAGCTATTCCCCTGCTGGGTATTTATCCAAAGAACTTGAAAACACAAAGGCATAAAGATACTTGCACCCCCATATTCATTGCGGCATTATACACAATAGCCAAGACATGGAAGCAACCTAGGTGCCCATCAAGGGATGAATGGATAAAGAAGATATGGTATTTATACACAATGGACTACTACTCAGCCATAAGAAATGACGAAATCTGACCATTTGTGACAACATGGATGGACCTTGAGGGCATTATGCTTAGTGAAATAAGTCAGAAGGAGAAAGTCAAATACCATATGATCTCACTCATAAGTAGAAGATAAAAACGACAAAAAAAACCACGTAGCATTGGAGATTGGACTGGTGGTTACCTTCGGGGAAGAGGGGAGGGGGAGGGCAAAAGGAGTGATTAGGCTCACATGTGAGGGGATGGACTATAATTAGTGTTCAGGTGGTGAACATGATGTAATGTATACAGAAGTCGAAATATGATGCACATCCGAAAAAAATAAAAATTAAAAAAAAACACAAAACTTCTTGAAAAAAACACAAGGAAAAAGCCCCTTGACACTGGTCTTGGTAATGAATTTTTTGGATATGACACAAAAACCACAAGCATCAAAAGCAAAAATCATCAAGTGGGACTGCATCAAACTACAAAGCTGCTTCTGCACAGCAAAAGACTCAATCAACAGAATGAAAAGGCAACCTACAGAATGGAAGAAAATATTTACAAACCGTATATCTGATAATGAGTTAATATCCAAAATATATAAGGTGCTCAACATCACTAATCATGAGGGAAATGCAAATCAAAGCCACAATAAGACATCACCTCCACCTGTTAGAATGACTTATCAAAAAGACGAGAGATGACAGTGTTTGCAAGGATGTGGAGAAAAGGGAACCCCCGTGCACTGTTGGTGGAAATGTAGATTGGTATAGCCACTATGGAAAACACCATTGAGGTTCTTCAAAAAATTAAAAATAGAACTACCTTATTATCCAGCAATACACTTCTGTGTATAATTCCAAAGGAAGTGAAATCACTACGTCGAAGAAATATTTATCCTCCCATGTTCATTGCAGCATTATTTATAAGAGCTAAGACATGCAAACAATCTAAATGTCTGTTGATGGATAAATAGAGAAAGAAAATGTGTGTATATATGTATAGAAACACACACAATGGAATATTATTACTTTTGCTGATGAGAATACTGCGGCATAGAGATATTAAGGTAATTATCCAAGTCACGCGCTTATTAAATAACAAAAAGAGGATATAACGCCATTAGATTGGGCTCCAAAGTTTGCAGTTTCGCTGTGTCCTCAGTGTAGAGAGAGATACTGAAGAGAGGGAAGATGCAATTAAATGTCAAGTCTGGTCACCTTGGTGATAACTTTACTGGTTATTTATTTTCTTCTTTCTTCTTTTGTGAATATATAAAGTTTTTATTTGATGATTATTTAAGAATGAGAATTATAAAAGAAAACTCAAGTGTTATCAGCATGCACTATATTAATTCATGTTGCAGACTGAGATTTGACTTGTTTGTAATTCTGCATTTATGCATATTTTATGTGCGTTATCTAAAGAAATGTTAGCTCTTCCATGGCTGCCCATGGGAAAGGGGAAAAATATATCTCCCTTTTCATTGTTCAGTTATGCTCCTGATTTTCTCATCAGAATGCCTGACAGATAATAACTGTGGCTATTCATAGACACATGCATTTACTATACTAATACCCAGTGTCCGGAATGTAGGACATTTGTGGTATAAGATGAATGACAAGTTAATGAGTTTTTCTCCTGAGTAGCTGGCATCAGGTCCAGTAAACATTATCTTGTTTTGCACAATGCAGAACACATAGTAGGCATGTGATAGCTACATACTGAATAAAAGAAAAAGCTCTCAAAACTTCAACTTGGGATTTCTGCCATGCTGCATAATTTTAAAATGGCGATAGTATTTCATTCCACAAATATTTTTGAATATAGGCTCAGTGCCAGCGTTAGAGAAACAACAGTGAAACCAAGACAGGGTCTCTGCCCTCACAGGGCTTATCAGCAGTTCAAACCCTAGAGCAAGAGTCAGTGAGCTATGGCAGGCATGCCAAATCCAGCACACTGTCTGTTTCTGTACATCTCATGAGCTAAGAATGATTTTTGCATGGTTAAATCACTGAAAGAATCAAAAGAAGAATAATATTTCATAAACTTGAAAAATACATGAAATTCAAATTTTGTCTGTAAATAAAGTTTTATTGGAACACAGCCCACCCATTTGTTTACATATTGTCCGTGGCTGCTTTCACTCTACAGAGTTGAATGGTTTGGGCACAGAGCATGTGGCCCGCAAAGACTCAAATATTTGGGATCTGGCCCTTTGCAGAAAAGGTTTCACTGACACTTGCATCTGTTTTAAGTGAAGACCTATGAGAACTGAGTCTTTGGGTGTTTTTTTCTCAGGGTAGTAAATGGAGTCCTAACCTTGCTTCTCAGACTGCTATGCTCATGAATCCCCTGGGGATCTTGTTAAAATGCAGATTGGATTCAGTGCTGGCTAGAGCACAGATTCCGCATTTCTAACCAGCTCCTAGGTAGGGATTTCGAGCTAGGTCTAGACACAGGTCATTTAAATCTTTTCAAGAACTCGAGTCAGAAAGAAAAAGATATTGTAGCAGAAAAATAAAAGTAGTTTCAGAACCTAGCCTAATAATACAATTGGTGATTTTCTGTCACAAGTTTATCATTGCAGCAGATAAACGATAGAGATGTTACAGTTTATTTCTCAACTCTCTTTGGTCACTGCAGTTTCTTAGCAGAGCTTAGGTGAACCATTTTCTAAATAGTAAAAAGGAATCGCAGCTGTTTGTTACTATTAGCTATTTGCGAAGTGAGTATTGGGGAAAACTAATATTTGTGCCTGAATTCTGTTCAAAGGAGAGAAAAAAAGACAAACTCATATAAACACTATTAACTTTTGAAATAATGTCTTTGTATCTTTAATAAGAATGGAATATTAATGAAGTATCTAGTTTTATGTTCTCTGATTAAACATTATTATTAAAAGATGATTAAAAGCTCTCTGAACATACTGCCCAAAATTTTGAATCTTGATTATTTCCTGTAAGCATTGCGACTAAAAAACAAAAACAAAAGCTATATGCTCAATATCAAGCATTGGCAAGGACATAGAGCAACTAGAACCGCTGGTAGGAGTGTAAGTTGGTACAATAACTTTGAAAAACAGTCAGTATTTAACAAAGCTTAACATGTGCATTCCTTACGACTCAATAATTCTGTTCCTAGTATATACTCAACAGAAAAGCAGGCATATTGCATATCAAAGGAATTCTACATGTATTTTTATTGCAGCATTATTCTTAAGAAACTCAAAACTAGAAAAAACCTAAATGTTCAACAGTAGAATGGAAAAAAATGTGGTGTATTCATTACAATGGAATATACACAGCAACGAGGATGAAAAAAAAACAGAACTGCACTTAAAAATGTGGATGAATCTCACAAACATGATACTGGGCAAAACAATCCAGAAACAAAAGAGAACAAACTCTGTAAAGATTAAAAAAGATAAAATCTATCTATGCTGTTAAAAGTAAGATAGTAGTTATTTGGGTAGGGGGATCAGTGACTGAAAGTGGGCAGGATGGAGACTTCTGGTGTGCTGATAATGCTGTTTGGGGACTTTTCTGAGAAGCCCTTTGCTACTTTAGAAAAAATGTAATCAATCCAATAAATTTTAATAAATTTATCTACACAACCACAGAGACATAAAGGGCATATGTAAGGACTCCTCGCTCCAAACCCATATGCCACTTTATGAACTGAGGAAGGCTTGGGTCAAAAGGGCCCTTATATTTAAACAATAATCCTGGAAGGAGGAATGGTATTTCCATCACAATTTTAAGATGAGTTTAGAGAGGACCTCAGTTATTTCTCTGTGCTGGGTCTTTTCTGCCTGTTGTTGTCATCAGGAAGTCAGCATGGCCTCTCTCTGGGTTATTTCAGTTTACACAGGAGTTTAAACAGTACAGGCCAGCAGAAAACTGAGAACATCTCTGATGTAACTCTCTGTACCCACTAGTGTTTATAAAAAATTATAAAATACAAACTATGCTTACTTCAAGCATGAAGGCATGGCCAATTAGACATCGTTGGGAACAACCTCTACTTCCAATAACATTTATGAGATTGCATCCTAATGTCACAATCATCAAGAAAGCTGGAATTGGCTCTGTCCTGCTTACATCTGTAACCTCAGGATCTTGCAAAATGCCAGACATATAACAGAAATTGGCTGAGTGAAGTAATATTTTGTCATTAGAAAAATTATGTTTTTGAAAACTAATGATTTAGGAAAGTACTCACAACATAAAATTAAGAGAAACAAATCAGTATATATATTATATATATATGTAATATATATCTATAAACGTATTTTTTTATGATGCCACTGTTATAAAACCCGCAAAAGCATATGCAAATATCAAAAAGGAAAAATAATTAACTAAAAGATCATAGAAATTATTGGTGATTTACTTGTTCTTGCTTATCCATATTTACCAAATTTTTAATAATTAAAATGTATTACTTTAAAAATAGTTTAGAAAAAGATGAAAGTGCAAAACTTTGAAGGACTCATAGAAACATCAACAACAAAAAAGAATAAAAGGTGAAACACTTCAAGGATCTGACACCTGCACCAACTCAAAGCTGACCTTTAAGCCACCATCCTGTGCCCCGTCTCTACTAACACTGACACAAGCTCTCCTTTTTCTACCGTCTTTGGGCCAATAACCTGAGATCAGGTCTCCATGTGGACATTCCTTTTTCTTCCATTCTAGGAGAGCAAGCAGGTCATAGCTAGCATCTTCCTTCTCCCATGTCAGAGGCAATGGTTTAGTGCTCTGGTAGACAACCAGGGCACTTTTTACTTACAAACCTATAGATATGTTTCTTTTGTCTCTTCTCTTTAGATTGCTGAAGTTCAATTTACTATTTGAGGGAAAGTGGTCAAACCTCAGACCTCTAGTTTCCTGCATCCACATAGTTTGCCTCCTTCTTGTCTCCCAGAGCAGTAAGACTCTGCTCAGATTTTCTCTGCGTCAAGTCACCTTCTCTTCTGGAACCAATTTCTGAGCAAGCACTGGCTCTCCTTGGGGCCCCATGTCCCACCCAGCTCTTAACCAACTCAGCCAGTCTCTACCAAATGACTCTGATACATAATTTGAAAATGCCACAGTTATTCCACATAAAATAAGTACTCCCTCCCCCCAATATGACAGATTAAAGGATGAAAGAGATACTTCATGGCCGCAGAATGGATATGTTTATCAGGAAAAACAGCAGAATGGGGTTTAGGGCAGGCCTCAGACAAGCATAAAGATGTGAAAAAGAGAAATGAGAGGCCACTAAAGAGAGTATTTGCAGTTTTATAGTCTGAGAGGCCCTACAGCCACAGAAGTCAAAGATTGTTAGACCTTAGAAGAAGCCTCTGAGGTCAGTGACACCCTTGCTTCACCCAAAAAGGTTTAATGGAGTTCCTCACAAATATGTAGCCAGCAAGCATGGAAATATTTATACATTTTCTATGTCCTTGCATCTTCAATGACAACTGTGTTCCAAGATTTCGGGATTTTTACAGACAGATTCGATTCTAAAAAGGAAAAATGCTGGTTACCAAGTATTTTACATAGTTGCCAACCTATCATTCACTGAGTAAATTTTTTAAAAAGAAAGAAAAATCACATCTACTGTGATTATCATTTTATAAAAGACATAACCTCCGAGAAGAAGGCATTCATTTAAATTGTAGAAATGTGGGCTAGTGTTGGGGACCTACTGGCCCTCTGTATCCTGCCCCAGTTTATCAGCCAATTACTATGCATATGGGTTCTACCAGAATACTGAGACCTGGGAATACTGGTTCTACCTCTATGGATACCTCTTAATATCCAGCAGGAAATTATATTGACTGTCCATGTCTTAGTCTTGGTCAATGATTTGAATATAAATAGTTTATTAGGGAGGTGAGCCCCAGAAGCCCTGGGAGGTGAGGGGGAAATAAGGCGGGGAAGGGAAATAAGCAACTATGATGTGCACTGTGGGCAGCTGGGTTCAAGAAGGAACTGTTAGGGACTTCTAGGCGACAACTTGGATATGCATTGATCAACTTCCTATTCATCATTGGTGGATGACTGCTCCCAGGAGTATTAACTCCTGGCACTATTGGTCTGCTCCTATCACTGGTAAAGCCTACTCCTATAACCAGAGAAAGTCCTCAAGCAGGAGATACAACTGTTTGTGTGAGAGTCCTTTGGCATGCAGAAGGCTGGGGAAAATATGGTCGAGGCACTGATAGCATCTGCCACACCAGTTTATTAAGGATTCTCAAGCATACTGGTTAACTAACTTCACATTGAGATCATTTCTATATTTAATGTCAGAATTGAATAAAGAAATGTAGAAGAAAACTTGTAGGTTCCGAAACAAGAGCATTTCCTATATTCTCTGGAGTTTCCAAAAGGCATTCTAGACACTTTGTGATCTCCTTTTTAGTAAGGGCTTGACACATCCAGGAGAAAACAAGAGTAAGAACGAAGGAGTCCTCTAGAGCACAAAAGGTGAGGGAACTAACTTCTGTTGGCTTTTGCCTCTTCAGGCAGTTAGATAATGGAAAAAAACCATTTAGTACATGGGGTATTTAGAGATTGTCAAGAAGAGTTTGTTAAAAAAAAAAGTTAAATTATTTCACCTTCCTAATAAGCTAAAATTAGTCACCACTGAATAAATTACAAAGGCTACCAGAAACTTTTCTCAGAGGCTTGCCAAGACATGATGCATAAGGCTTTGTTATTTATATTTTATTTTAACTTTGGATTCATTTTTGTTTGTAACATAGCTTCACCAATACTGCCTCTTCATATGGCCATTTATAGCTATACAGATAGCCATATTAAGACACAAGGAAGAAGAGGGTCAAGATTTGTTGGGTGGTCCCGGGAGACTAGTCATTCCTTCACCCCAAACATATTTGATGAACCTCTGTGATGTCTGGCACAGAGAATAGGCTCAAGAGTCACAGATCAGAAAGATGTTTTCCTGCCCTCAAGGAGCTCACAGTGTAATGGTCATAAAATAGAGATACAACATGGAAAATGAGGAATTAGAATACCCATTGTTGCCAAATCAAACCAAAGGTTTGGGAAGCAGAAATCCAGCTCAGGCATAGGAAAAGGCTGGAAAGTCTCAGTGTTCAAGGAAAGAACTTGAGTAAAGTTAAATAACAGCAACATCGATGAGAGTGTAGGAGTGAGCAGAACTTAGGCCTTTGTCCTCACCAGTCTTCTTTAATGTTTTTCTCCTGGAGACTACTCACAAGGTCCCAAACAGACTCCATCTGTGGCAGGAACATCATTCTCACCATTTGGAGCTGAAGTTAGACTTGTTGTAGACTCCATAGCAGACATGCATGAGGTGACTCCTGGGTACCCAATATCTTGTCCTCACTCTTGCTATGTTTGTTCATCTTGTAGGACTGAGTTTTCACTGTACTACCTTATTGGTATTGAGCACTTCTCTAACCCTCAGCCCACTTGACCAGAACTCTAATTCCTTTACATCTAAGTACATTCTTCTTCCCTAGACAGATAGATTATCTTGCCACCTGTCTCCCTCTACATCCCCCACAACCTCTTGCAAGGTTCCTGGATCCTATCCTGATTACTCATCTTGTCCCACACTTGGATGACTCTAAATACCAAACACTGCCTGTGTGCCCTGCTCCTGTGCCCCAACTAAGAGACTAGACATATCAGGATATCAGCATAGGCAAGAATAAGAATGATAGTAACTGTTCCTGGTACTGGATTATACACTATCTCATTTAATCCTCACCCTATGAGGAAAGTACTTTTATTATCCCCATTTTACAGAAGAGGAAATAAGGCTTAAAGGACATAAGGTGACAGCTTATAAGGGGAGTAATCAAGTTTGGGATCCAGTTCTGCTGAAGCCCCCCATCAGTGCTTTAAGCTGCTAACTCCTACTATGCTGAGTGCTTTTTAGGCGCTATGGATAGGGATGATGACGTTAACTCCCTTGGGGACATGCCCCTTAGGAACTATCAGCTCCCCGGGCCTAGGCCCACAAGGTCTCTGTTTTCTCTTTCCTTCCACAAACCCACATACTACTAAAGCCCCAAGAAGCCTCACAGCAAAGCTCCACTGATGTAGACATTGAGCTTAATTTCCAGGTTATTTCTTTCCAACTAGACAGAAAGTGCCCTCAGGATATTAAAATATGGAGACCTTCTAGTACATGAGAAATTAATGCAGTTGACTACAGGAAGGGTAAAGCAGGTAGCTACTGCAGATGTGTCTCTATAAAGAGATAAATCTCTAGAAGAAACAAAAATCATTTTCTCATGAATTTGAATGCAGGGTTGTCATTCATGTATTTGAAGTGATAATAACCAGAGGTGCTGAGTTTTCCATTTTTGATAGATCTTCTAATATTAGTGATTTCAACCAAACATTCAATATTGACATTGGACAGGTTTTGAATTTAGGCCACAATATATGTATGAACAGCATAACTCATTGGCAAGAACAAGTGCAAAGCTCACAATTCATGTTGAGATCATTTCTGCCACTTCCTCCCCAGTCACCTTCTAGTTGAAATGACAGAGATTAGATGGAATCTATAAAGTTTTGGCAGCTGCTGGCAGACAAATGCCATGTTATTATTTTGAAATTTTCACTGCTGATCCACAGCACTATAAATCCAATACAGGCTTCTCTGGACCAGCTGGCTGCACGGCCTTGAGGCCTGCTGGTAAGGCCTTGGCAGGATTTACTGCTCGCAGAATTCTCCTAACATTATACAATTTCTTCCACCCCAATTGCCCCATCTTAGTTTCCCATTTCTGGCTCACCAAAAAATCAGATGTCACCATTGTTCATTAAAAAGAATGATGTAAAAACAGAAACTTCATCTAAAGTTTAAGTGAACAGCTTGGGTACCTCCCAGGACCATGATCTGAATCATCAGACAAGAATATACTCTAGGCTTCTCTTCCATTGATCTTTTGTCTTATTCTTAAATTATAACCTTTTATTTTTACTATTTAAAAATAGGTAGCATGCATTGACTAAAACCCTGATATTGATACTGACAACTCTAAATACAACCGTCAAAAAGATAATTTATATAATTATTATTGATTATTCAGTTTGAGGTGATTATAATCTAGTGTTTGCAATGATCGGTATGATCATAGTCTGCTAATACTTCCCTATTCCATATGTCTTCAAGTCCTCCGTAGGTGTCTCTAAGAAGATGAAAGCAACTCATCCTTCCCAAGACACTAGGGGAAAACAGCAATACACAAAGTAAACCACCACCAGATCTGGGGGCTGAGGAGAGTAGTGGGGAATGAAACAAGCTTCTGAACATGAATGCGAGATGATCTTGTTTTGTGGTGCATACGTGTCCTCTGTTGCCCCCCCCCACAATCCCATCCCAGTCCCCTGCACATACACGTACTCCAAAAACACCTGTCTGAGCAGACTTTAGGGCATGATCCTATTTCCCTACAGGAACGCACAGAGAAGAAAGAGATTTTCTCTGTCCTTACCTAGCTGCACTGACGAAACTTAGAGATATTATAGGGGAAAGCCCCAACCCTGTTTACAGACGCTTCAACTTATAAGTTAATAATATAAACAAGATCTCTTGTTACTGTGCTTTCCTTTTCACTAATAATAGTCCTTAGCATTAAGCAAGTTAAAAGCATTAAAAGCAGTCACATCACCCTTCTACTCCTGAAATTGTTAACAGTAACAGTAAATACAATATATAACATTTAAATTTTAAATCCTTTTAAAATATGGCTTCCCACCATTTCCCCTCACTATACTATTGACACGACATGCGTAAACACACACTTGTATATTCATCTATTCTTATCCCCTTAAATACACACAGACAAACATATACACACTCACACCTACCCTCCACCTCCCTCCTACTCACATACTTGGAGGCAAGACAGGAAGTATCAGAGAAGCAGCAATTTATCTACCAGAATCTGGCTTTTCTATGATTTGGTTTCCCGGGAGTACCAGAAAGAAATTGTAATGTAAAAGTAAAGGAATATTTATGACTAAGGAAACATTGCCGTAAAAATTAGAAAGATATGTGCGTATGTTTCAGTTTGGGCTCCCCTGGAAGCAGATTCTGAGATAAAGATTTGAGGGCAAGTAGTTTATTCGGGAGGGGAACAAATATGAGTGGAGAAGGAAAGGCAGCTAATAAAGAGCACATGAATGAGTAGGTTTACCCTGTAAGAAATTGGAGCTTCAGCCCTCTGGAAAAATCGGGAAGAGAGTGTAGGATGGGCAACTCAGAATTATCGCCCGGGGTGAAGGAGGTGAGATATTTATACACTACTCTTTTCAGTCATTGGTTGAGGGCTAGGGGTAGGAGTGAGTAATCTCATGCCACTTTTTATTACCTGCTACAGGTAGGCAAATAAGACTCTGGAGGCCAGAGAGAACCCTCAGACCAATAAACGTGGCTGCTGGCAAGTTGCATGAAATGATGAGGCACATAAAGGACATCTACTACAAAAAAAGTTTGCTTCTGTGTGTGTTTCAGTAGTTCTAGTGTGTGTGTTTTAGTATGTATTTAGGAAAAATGCTTCTATAAATGTGGCACAAGATGCTCTGTACCATAGAAAAAAAGAATAGGCCAATAGTGGAATGAAAAAGACTCTCCAAATGGCAAGGGAAAACCTATTGAAAAGAAAAACAGAGTGACTAAACTGTATAGCATGTACACCAGATGTTGGCTTAAAAATGCCACAATTGTCAAATGTTTCTGCAGCAGACAGAAATAGCATTAGTGCATTCCAACCATGAAAATTATGAAGAAAACACATGCCAGAGTCACCTATAAGTGACAGTTATCTAAATTTAAAATATCTTACATGTTTCAAAATTAATCTATGAAAAAAGCTGGGCAAAACAGTATCAGAACAATTGGTGATTCTCAGCAGTTTTATGGAAAGAAATGAACTTCCAGAAAATAGCATAAAAAGTTTGTACTAGATAATATTAAGATGGAGAAGACAGTTCACTGGTTGCTGTAGAAATAGGTTTGTTGCTCAATAAAAGAGAGACAAGGCAATCAGACAAGGAAAAACAAAGACCTGCGGTAGATTGCGAAAGTGGCCGCAAATCTTCCCTTCCTCGTCACTACACTCTTGTGATCAAGGTGTCTTTGTAAGTTCACCTATCAAGAGGCAGAATCCAGTTCTAAATCACTAGAACTTAGGCTGGTTCTTGGAGTCTTGGCCAATGGGATAGAAACTTAACAGAAGCATAAGCCTGCAGGATAAAGAGCAATGCTGAACCCAGTGCCCCATCTCCAAACTGCCAGCAGATTGCCAAATATGGCAGACAGATGACCAAGGCCCAAGAGACATGCTGAGCCTCACCCAGACCAGATGAACTGCCTGGCAGATTTGGGATGGGTTTGTAACGCAGCAAAAGCTTAGTATCTCAAAACCCTGATAGACCTTCAGGATCAACATGCATTTCAGGCTTTACAAATATTTGTTGATTGCTTACCATAGCCTGCTACTCTTCTGAGTTTAGGGAAAACATAAAAGATAAAGAGTCAAAGTATATACCCTCAGGAGCTTACATTCAGATGTGAAGAAACAGCCAAGCAAATAATAAACATAGAACATACCGGATATTGCTAAGTGCTGAGAAGAAAAGTACAAGGGGTGAGGAAGTTAATACGTGATAGAGGTTGGGGATAGTGCTTTAGAGAAGAGTTGGGAAGGCTTCACTGCGGACCTCACATTTTCTCTGATCTCCAACTACCTCCCCACTCCACGTCCCACCTCTCTCCCTTGTAGCTCACTTCACTCCAGTCACACTGTCATTCTCTTGTAACCAGTCAGTACACTGTTGACTCAGGGGCTTTGCACTCACTATTGCCTCCACTTCATTCATGGAGCTATCTTCAAGAAGAGCCTTCTGAATGGAGGAAACAGTGAATGGAGTTGCTATTACCTGAGATGGGAAAACTGGGAAGGAATGGTACTAAAAATGTTCCCATTGTTCTCTTCTCCAGAGTCTAAGTCAAAATGATCTGGTAAGGCCCACAGAGAGCCTTAACTCTGAAGGGAAGATGGAGCAGCATCCACCTGGCCACAGAGGGAATAAAGATGGCATGAAATGATTGCATTTCCTAATGTGAATATATAAATGCTTTCAGTACACCTAGCTTCTTAAGATAAAGGAATCTTGAGCCAGAAATGGATTCTCTAAACTAAAGGAATCTGATATGCCATACACTCAGAGATTTAGGCTCTATTTAAACACTTGATTGTCATAATTTTTCCTTCACAAGGCTACCAAGGCCTTTGTTTACAATCTTCAGTTGTTATAAAATTTGGGAAGGGGGATAAGGTTCTGTATTCTTTATGTTCAGCCCCAGCAGGTAGTGTTATTATCCTTTTTATCCTAATGAGAAAACACAGGCTTAGAAAGTCTACATAGCAAATTATCTATGTGAGATTCTAAGTCACGTTTGTCTCATTCCAACTATACTATGAGTGTTAAATTCCCTTCTCTGAATGCCCCAGTCAGTTCTTCTTTGACTGAACAATTCAAAATAAGCCCACTTCCTCTTCTTTTACAATTTGAGGACAGCTCTGATGTCTCACCTACATTTTCTTTCCTTTTACAGGTTCAGTGTCTCTAATTCCTTTAATGCTTCCTCAGGTGACATAGTGTCCATATCTTTTAATCTCATTCAGTGATGTTTTTCTTACAGCGAAGGCCCTGGTCTTACTCACACATACAGCTTGAAGGATAATGGGTATAAACCCTTGCTTGATCAGGACATTAGTTTTCCATTTGGGGAATCTGAGATGGGAATAATTTCCTCTCCCACATCACGTTGACTCATATTAGGTTTATAGTAAAATAAAACCCCAGGTTTTTCATCCTAAGCTATATTCACTGATCTCCCCCTCAGTCTCATGCAATGTATTTTGTTGTTGTTGAAATGTGTCTTTTGTTTGGGTTCCCATAGAAGCAGAGTCTGTGACAAAGACGCAAGTATGAGTGGTATTGTAGGAGGTGATCCCAGGAAACCTTGGTAATGCAATGAGGAAATTAAGCATTATTATCAATCACATTTCCTCTGTGGGCAACCCAAGCAAAATCCCCTTAGAGAACTCTAGGAGACTGCAGAATGCACCTCAGAGGTATGCCAGCCGAGCAGTGAGGAAGTGGATTACCCGTCCACCAACCTTAACGTGATAAACATACCATTATACTTTCAACCCTGCCTCTGACAAAAAGGTCCATAAGGGTATACAAAAAGCACTGAGTTATTCAATCTGAGCCATGTTAGTTGCACATGTTCAAATGTTCTTAAGTAAATTCCAATTAGCTATTCCTTAAGGAGACCCCAAAACACTCCTACTTTATGGACATTTATAGTACCTGAAAATAACAAAACTTTTTTTTTTTTGGTGAGGAAGATTGGCCCTGAGCTAACATCTGTGCCCATCTTCCTCGATTTTATATGTGGGACACCTGCTACAGCATGGCCTGATGAGTGGTGCTAGGTCCGCACCCACCATCCAAACCAGTGAACCCCGTGTTGCTGAAGAAAACGGCCAAACTTAACTGCTATGCCACTGGGCCAGCCCCACAAAACTGCTTTTTTAAAAGGCTTTTTTCTCCAAAATAATTTATTGTTCAGAATTATTCAGACTACTACATACTTCCAATACGTCAGAATAAGTACACATTTGCCATAACTTACTATCTAATCCCCTTCATCACGAAAATGTCCCTGAGTTCAAGAAAACACTGCCTTCAGGGGCTGGCCCCATGGCTGAGTGATTGAGTTCCAGCGCTCCGCTGCAGGCGGCCCAGTGTTTCATTGGTTCGAGTCCTGGGTGCGGACATGGCACTGCTCATCAAGCCACGCTGAGGCGGCGTCCCATATGCCACAACTAGAAGGACCCACAACGAAGAATATACAACTATGTACTGGCGGGGCTTTGGGGAGAAAATGGAAAAAAATAAAATCTTCAAAACAAACAAACAAACAAAAAAGACACTGCCTTCAGGCCCTGCTTCCTTCTGCCATGAAGATTTCAGCTGGGACTCTTTACTGTCTCATTTCCAGAGGACTTCTGGTTTTACACATATTTACCAGTACTCCAAGATCAGAGTTACTTCTCAGTACATAAATGCAGGAAGGAACAATAAAGTTTACTGTGCCAAATTTTGTTCTCATGAGGTTTTAACATCCTTCTATTTCCTATACTAGAAGATTTTCTGACACACAAGACACTTTTGAAATACAAACATTAACAGGATCAATGTCTTTCCTTCAACAAGAAAAGAATTCTTCCTTCTCAAGGAAAGACAAAACTGGACAGTGGCCTAATTTCATCAGGATATGCATTCCAAATAATGAAAGAAATTCCATGAAGAAGGATCATTACTGAGGTAAGCCTAGGAGAAAAAAACTTCTGCTATCCCTTTTGCTAGATACTGCTTTGCATGCTCATAAATGTATAAGATTATGTTATACAGGTCACAATATCAGACAGTATTCATCATGTAATATGTTAAAAAAAAATTTCAATGAATTATGGGTCTCAATGAAAACAAAGCTTTGAAAACATCAAATCCCCATGAGGTATTTTGTAGTTTGACATCTCACTGTCATGTGCAAACTAATTCCTAGAGCAACACATTTCTTGGTTCCTTTAAAATATTTTGGTTATTAACTTTCAATTATCTCCTTTGCAACAAGGTTAAAAATTATTGGGCCATCACAGCACTAAGTAGGATTGTTCAATAAATAGTACATAAATTTTCATGTTCACAATATTGATGATTCCTTCATGCCCCATAATATCCAGAGAATAACACAGTAGGGTAGTTGGAAGGAGGCTTATCAAGTTAATCTAACACAACCTTTCAGCAGCTGAGCTTTTATCAAACTGTTCCGTTAGATGCTTTCCACCAGGACAGAGATGGCAAATACATGGTGTCAGTGTGCTGCCTCCCCTCATCAACATGCAACACACACTACAAATCAGTCAGAGTCCTAATCATTAATCCTTTTCAATTAGACCCTGTAGACAGCCACAACCAATTGACCAATGTGGGCACCAAGATGAAATCAGCAGATTCCTGACTATTTTTGATACTGTGATCCAGTATCTAGATGTATTTCCAGCAACTTCTGCTCACTTCTAAGCCAAATGTGTTTAGTCCATAAAGTCAAAGTAATGGGTACATATGATCCTCAAATGTTTCATCCAGTAAGGAAAACATGAATTAAGAATTGCAAAGGTCTTGAGCAATGTACTCAGCTTCACGGGTGTCCCATCAAAATGTAAAATACAGCTATAGCCCCACAGTTTATAGGGAGAAAGTTCTTCTTGGACAAAGAGCATGACTTTCTCTAGCACAAGCCTAAGCACACAGTAAATATAATGTTTTTTAGGGAAAGAGTCATTGAAACAATTCACCCTGAAATTTGAGGGGCAAGCCATGCTGCCTCTGCATAAAACAAATAAGTAAGGCTTAACCTTGTCCTACCTGGGGTGTACAGAGTAACTAAAAATTACAAAATTTTCACAATTTTACCTATGTCCCTCCATAAAGAGAGGAAAATCTAATTTGGGCCCCTGATCCTTGAGTGATAAGCACTTTTTTCCCAACATGGATTCACATCATCTCATAAACCTTAGCAGTCTTGATCTCAAGACTTCAAGTAGCCTGTCATGATGATTCATAAAGGAGTTCTCTGCTCACCCAGAAAACTTCAGAAATCCACTCTGCCTTAGTTCCCATTGCTACCTATCAGCTAACGTTGTCAAGAAGCAGGCAAATATGCAGAGAAAAATCATACTTTCTGGACAGCTTACTCCTCCTATTTCTGTCCAAAAGTTTTTCTTCATAACACCGTGTCATCAAATAAAACATGTTTACTGTCTCTAATCTGTCCACCCTTCTATACTTTCCATTTTTTCCCATCGACATGATCTAAACCAGTAATTCCTAACCTTTTCAGGCAATCCTAACAGTCTGGCCAACCAATTGATGGTGTGTAACTTTTGTTTCTCATTCCGGGAAGGACACTTCCCATTGCAGACCAAACTTGCAATTATTACACTGGCCTTTGTATTGCTGCTTCCCTTGGAAATTGTATTTTCCATTTCTGAAATCATTTGTGCTCTTAACAAGTCCAGCAAGAGTCTTTTCATGTGGTCCTGAAAAAAATGCCCCAAAGCTTTAGCAGAACACAGGAACACAAGGAGAATAGGAATTCCCTAATACCTAAAGAATTAGAGGCTTTTGCTTCTCCCCCAACTTTGCCTGTAACCATACATATCACTGATGCACTGTAGTGTGATATGTGGCAGATCAATATTGAATATACATAATTTAGATACTGTTCTGTAGGAGGCAACTATTACTTGGTTAATCATTCAGGGCATTAGGACTTAACTACCACTGTCACTGGTGCCAGAACAAGGCATGGAGCTACTCTTCCTTGCATTTATGTTGAGATTACAGAGGGATGATTTAAGAGATGCCTGATGCCACTCAGCTGACCTCAGTTGGTGCAGGGATCCACTGGGATGAGCGTGTACTTCTTGCCTTTTGTCACAGGTCATAGGGAACAATCAAAGAGGGCTGCGTCTGAAAAGGGTCAGTCAAGTAATAAAGCCAGAAGTGATAGTCAGAGTGGTCAGAAAAATCATGACGCAGAGCCAACTAGAAACTAGGAAGTCAGTGTACATTAGGAAGAGCTGCAATTACAGTGGAGTAGGCAAAAAAATAGATTTGTATTTATTCTACACAGAGAGTCTGGGATCGAAACATGTAGGTTCACTTCTCAATGGGTAAACTAGATGTGTTGAAAGGCAAAGGACGAGGTTAAGAATAATGGACTGTGCAACTAGCAATGTCTGATTTATAAAACAGTTGATATAACCACATACATGCTAATAATAAATAATACACATAGTAAATCTTGCATCACCTCTAATTATTCCTCAAAAAGGAAAGGTGAAAACCTTAGCCAGTACTATCTTAGTCCTATTCCTCTTAGTGCTTGGCTCTATGAGTCAGTACTCTACTTCTGTCTTCTGCTTATTTACATAGCAATTTGGACAGGTCTAGTCTTTGTAGCAGGGGTAATTAAACAACTCTACAAAATTCTCAGACTGTCATAAATGGTCTAACATTCACTAGCTCTTGCCATTCCCAATTAGCTCCAACTCAGGTCTATGCTATAAGCAGGTCTTCTCTCTTTCAATGTATTACCTGTATAAATGGGCAAATAATCTCTAACACACACACATACACTCACCCATCCCCAGCATCACACCCACACATACACACACACACACACACACACACACACACACTCATCCCACCACAAACACATTTTAGATGCAGAGATAGAAACAACACCAATATGGGCTGCTAATAATCTCCCAGTTATCTCAGAATAGTTTCTCTCTCTGAGCAGTAGTGTATGAAATGAAGTTCTCACTCTGACTGCCCTGAATTTCTGAGAGATAGAACACATTCTAACACGTGTGTTATTCTAAAGAACTCCCCAGCAGAAATTGTCTCTGATTTTCTCGTCACAAAATCAAACATTTGCTCTGGCTACACTGAGATTCGCCATGTAGTCATTTCCTACCAGATCACGTGTGGGCTAAAGTAACATGAATTTTATTTTTCTAGAAAAAAAGATAAAGGTAGAAAATTCTGTCCTTGCATTCATTCTCATCTCCAGGATCAGAGTATTCTAGAGCCCTAATTTCATCTTGTCACTTAATCCACAGTGCTTACTGAGCACCCACCCCTTGGATTCTC